>NW_027413661.1:1511962-1814355 GCF_048544455.1 Silene latifolia | reverse complement strand
ATGACCAAACTCTAACTACGACTTTTAAACAACTAAGCAAGGACTACTAACGCGGAGGGTATTTAAGAGAAGGAGAGGAACACTCGAAAGGATAGCTAATACTCACAAGAATTAGATAAAAGAAAGAGGATTACCTCACGAGAAAAGTTCGGGATGTTTAGCTAACATAGAGGATTCTGGCTCCCAAGTTTCTTCTTCGACATTTCCACAACGCCAAAGTATACGAACTAGGGGCACCACTTTGTTTCTAAGTTGCTTGTTTGCCCTTTCGAGGATTCGGATCGGCCTTTCTTCCAAAGCCAAGTTAGGTTCCAAATCTGGAATTTCTTCTTGAATAACATGGCTCGGATCACTAATGTACTTCCTCAACTGAGATACATGGAAGACATTATGAACCTTGCTCAAATTCGGGGGCAACTCCAAACGGTAAGCAACGGGGCCAATCTTCTCAAGCACACGGAAAGGTCCAATGTATTTGGGACTCAGCTTTCCTTTCACACCAAACCGTTTCACCCCTTTCATAGGTGATACCTTTAGGAATACTCGATCATCAACCTCAAAGGTAAGTGGTCGACGACGGACATCGGCATAAGATTTCTGTCGGTCTTGAGCGGTTTTCATACGCTCTCGAATGATCTGAACCTGATTGATGGTCTCAGTCACCAAATCGGGTCCCAACACATGAGCATCTTGGACTTGATACCAACAGACCGGACTACGGAGCTTCCTACCATACAAAGCTTTATAAGGTGGCATCTTGATAGAAGTATGATAGCTATTGTTGTAGGAGAATTCAACAAGAGGTAAGCACTTCTCCCAAGAAGTGTGGAAGTCTAAAGCACAAGCACGGAGGAGGTCCTCTAAAGTCTTGATAGTCCTCTCAGTCTGCCCATCTGTAGCGGCATGAAAAGCGGTACTCATCAGTAGCTTACTACCCATGGCTTCTTGCAAAGCAGTCCAGAAACGGGAACAGAATCTCGGGTCACGATCTGAAACTATATCCTTAGGCACTCCATGGTAGCGTACTATCTCCTTCACGTAGGCACCAGCTAGGACATTTAATCTCCATGTCTCCTTGATAGGTATAAACCTAGCACATTTGGTCAATCGATCTACAACCACCCAAACCGCATCTTTTCCGCTAGCAGTCTTAGGTAAAGCCATCACAAAGTCCATGGAGATGGACTCCCATTTCCAAAGGGGAACATCCAAAGGTTGTAGCAAACCCCGGGTTTCGATGCTCAATCTTCACTTTCCGACCAGGTAAGATACTTGCTAACATACTCTAGGACATCAATCTTCATCCTAGGCCACCAAAACTATAATCTCAAGTCTTTATACATCTTGTCACCACCAGGATGAATAGAGTAAGGAGAAAGGTGAGCTTCATCAAGGATCTTCTTCCTCAACTCGGCTACTCTCGGAACATACATCCTACTTTGGTAACGAAGGTATCCATCACTATCCACCACACAATCCTTAGCTTGCCCAAGTTGGATTTTTGCTTGAATGGACTTGAAAGTATTATCCTCAGGTAGGCACGTACGAATCTCACGGTAAAAGTCGGGTTCTGCACTCAAGGCACCAAGATAGTCAAAGCCCTTCCCAACAAGGCTTATCCCTAACTTTTGAAATTCCGTGGTAAGTTCATCAGGTAACACACGGACAGTGCTCAAAGAGTGACTAGTCTTCCTACTCAAAGCATCGGCCACCACATTTGCTTTCCCTTCATGATAAATCAACTTGGCATCATAATCATTCACCAACTCTAGCCATCTTCTTTGCCTCATATTCAATTCTTTCTGGGTAAAGATACACCTCAAACTCTTATAATCGGTATAAATGCGGCAATGAACTCCAATAAGGTAATGCCTCCATGTCTTCAAGGCATGTACCACGGCGGCTGATTCAGGATCATGAGCAAGATGAAGCGAGGAAAGGAGGTATGAACGGTAATGCTTATGGTCAAAGAGGAAAGGAAATTAGACAATAAGGAAACGCCAGGTACTCAAATCTCAAACAACAACATCAACCTAAGCGGTTCCGAAAACTTCTTAGCAACAAAACTTATAACCAAAACACTCCCAAGGATTTCCTCAAAACACTCATGTTACTTCATCCTAAGCAATTCCGTGAAACAAGGTACTCCACTATAAGTGTGATCTCATCACTCCAAATCCTCAAACATCCACAAACAACTTCCACAAGATCAAGGTCAGGGTTTCCAACAAAGCTATACTCATATCCAACTAGTGTCAACCATGGGTTTCTCAAAATAGTAAAATCCTCAATCAAAGATCCGAATACCAAGCTATAAATTCCCAGAAAGGGTTCCTCAAATATTCCACCATTCAATTCCATCCATTTAAAGTCAAGTACCAAGCACTAGTATCCCAAGACATGTCTCACTACACTTCCCAAGGCTCTCAAATCCCAAACCTAAACAACAAAGCCAAGTTCTATAGCCTTAGTAACAAACGCAACTCACACTTGACAACACAAAATCCACCAATCAAGAATACTCACTTTATTAAGGATCTAGGTCTAAGGATCATTAAGTATGTCTCATCACACTACTTAGGTCTTTCTAACATCACAACCTCTTAAAACCAGGGTTATGGGTTAACCACAACCAATCTCCTCAAAAGTCGAATTTTCCAAACCAAGGTCAACGTTCCTCAAAAGAAAGAGTACTATCAAAAAGGCGTTAAGGTAGAATAAGCAAGGAACAAAGGACAAGTTAGGAGGGTACAAGAGTAACTTTCAAGGAAAGAGAAAAGAGAGTTTAGAAGGAGAGTAAGCACCAAGAGATAAAGAATAAGACAAGGTACACAAAGAATGAGAAACATCTTCGAGGAAGTAGAAGCATTCTTCAAAGGTAAACAAATCTTCAGTCCTCGGCAATAAGCACCAAATCTTGATCTTCACGTTGGTAGGTTTACGGTTATTGATACAAGGCACAACAAATGTTACATGGCAATCAACAAACATGTTAGAACCTAACAAAGAGCAAACACACAGAGACTACAACATAAGGTCCTAAGTCTACCCATCCTACCCATCTCTCAAGTTTATTATTTTAAGGTCAAGTTATTTATATCGAGGGTGCACAAACGTGCGTCGGGAGCAAATATGCTCTGATACCAACTGTGACACCCTCATTTATTGCGGAAAAGTAAACAAATAATTCTAGATAAAAACTGCATGGATATGTTTGTAATAGGTTCATTTGGGTAAAAACCTGTAAATTTTAAAACCTGAACCTGTTATAAAAATATCCAAACGGGAAGGTGTCAAACATGCAAGGTCTAAAATAAATCACATAAATAAAATATCGCTAAAGTTGCGAAACAAAGTTATACAACCCAAATATGAAAAAGGGAGACATATGTCCCTCAAAAGTACATGTCATAAAAAGTGTTTAAGGGTCACAATAAGATAAAGCCAATCTAGGTCCCAAGGTTACTTTGCTCGCTAGCTCGTCCATGTACCCCATATATGCATCACCTACCTGTCAATCGCATTTTATACAAATACGAAAGTCACAGTAAGTGGGGAGTAACTCCGAGTTCTCCCAGCCACGAAATGTCATAATTAATATAACATGTAAACATAAGAATATGAATATGATTAACACATAGCCCTAGCATATAGATGCTAGACAATCGTGCTTATCATGTGAACAACAATATAACAACACATAGTCCTAGCATGTGAATACTAGACCGACTCATACTACACTATCATGTGAATCACATAACATCCAGGAATCCAAACTCTATCAACCATAGCCGGCTTGCATCTCACCTTCTATGATTCATAGAATCATCAAACAAGAAAGGACAATATATCTAGAGACAGGCATAAGTTCTTAGGACAGTCAATAGTCACTCTGTAACTCGAGTCTATACCACGAGGTAAGGTAAACACCCTAGTCCTAAACCTGCGCAGACCTAGCGACATGCGGAAAATACCGTATCCAAGACCCATGATCACACACATGAGTACCCCTAAGGAGTCCACCAAAGGGTTGGCTAGTACTTAAGCTGACCACATACTTCTAAGAGTACGTCAGGAGGTCATACCCTAACTTGGATATAAGCCCACCAAGCTAAGACACAAAGGCTATTAAGCTGTGAACATACACTCGTCAAAGACTATAAGGGCTTATCTATGACGAAGGCCGAAATACTCACCTAGGACCTAGTCCCAGCTTGAATAATTTAGCCCACACCACACAAGACAAGTAGGACACCCAATTAACCATAAGAGGGGCAAAGAGTCCAAACTTGCACACACACAAATGATCATACACACCCTAGCATATGAAAGACTACGCAAGAGCACATTCAGCTGACAATCCAACAATATCTCCAATATCAATAATAATCCAAATTCCACTAACCAACAAATACCATAATCCATGAGAACAAGCTAAAATGGCAGAGAGGCAACAAGACTCAAGCATAAGGCATCCAAAGCATCCAACAACCAACATGTGAAATGATAATTACAAACATCAAGGCATAGCATAAAACATCCAATAACAAACAATCTCACCTCAAAGACAAACCCTCGACCCGAGTCCCGCGACGGGTCATCGGTCAAATCGAGGCTGACCGGTTTAAACCTAGTTTGACCAAACTCGTTCGGTCAATCTGGCCTAGCTCAGAGTCTTGGCCTACTTTGGCCCAAATCACAAAATTCATCACAATATCATTCTCATGCTATTTCCAATTTCTATCATGTGAACACTATCAACATAAAGAAAATATTCCAACTTATAAAATAACTAATTCCACAAAATTCTCGCATAATAAAATAGCATAAATAACCGTCTCACACAAGGGTAAACTTTTCTATAAATTTTAATCGATAAAACGACGCCATTTACTCATACGGACTCCGAATTGATTGATTCAAGTGGCTAAACAACCTAATTTTTCTATGCCGTTCAATCTGTCATATTTTTGGAAACATTGGAAAAAGTCTCGGTCCGGTACTGACGCGTTCCAGCCAACACGCGGACTTGTCACAACACATAATTCCTCATCCAAATTTGTTCTAAACAATAATATACAAATGGGTAACATAAATTAAACATAAGCATACTCATCTTACTCCATTCATTCATTTATCAACAAGATCGTCTCAAACAACAACAAACAACAACAACAACAAACAACAAATACAACTACTAATGTGACATTAATTCGTCGAGTAACTCGGAATAGTTACCTTAAGCTAGCAAAGAGACAAGTAATAACTTGAGAAAGCTTCTAAAACCCAAAATTACTCTTCATCTTCAACAACATATGAGTCACCTAACTCATCTTCAAATTCTTCACCTATAAGAACAACAAAAACACAATTATTAAGCTTAAATTCGAAACCCTAAAAAAAGTGTCTTAAACAAAAATTAGGGGAAATGAAAATAAAGCTTACTAGTAGATGAAGGATGAAAAGAGAATTCCAAATATATAATTTTTATGCAAATTGGTGGAGGAATGAAGGATTTATGAAGGATTTAGGGATTGTAAGGAGGATTTTTTTTTAGATGAATTTGGTGTTTGGTGAGAGGAAGAGAGAGAATGAGAATTGAGGAAATGAAAGATGGAGAGGAGACCCATGGAGGATGGAGGGTGCATGGTTTGGGGTAGGGTGTTTTGGTGAGTTTCAATTGTTTACGTTTTGGTTCGTTTAAGCTTCGACTTTAAATTAGAAATATTCGTCGAACGCGATTTCCGAGAAAATTAAAATTCTTAAACACGATTTTACTAAAAGATTAAGTACTCATATGCCCAATATCCAAACTCGTTTACCCAACGACCGTAAGAAATGGGAAAATCCCAATTTTACGACTTTTATCCGAAATCTATTTTATTAAAGGAAAAGGTTTAAATATAGTTTAAATCACTTTTAAACATTTCTAAACTATCAAAAATAATTACATTTCTTCAAAATAAAATAAGATTATATTTTATCAAATAAATTTTATTTCAAATAAATTAATATTAAATTAAAATAGATTAAAATATTACTTTTAAAATATAATAAAGGTCTTCAAATTTACGGGGTGTTACACCAAACCCCACGACCAACTCGCAACACCTCCCTGACCAGCCACCTTTAGCCGCCTACCACTGCCACCCTAGGCCATCCCAGACACCACCACTACACTCATTCCAACCCTTGCAACCCCACGTACCACTCCCCAAAGTTTGGTCTGATTCCGTCAAGGTTTGGATCAGTTTCTAAGCGTCTTAAGATCGTCTGACATTCAGCTGTATATGAAAATAAAACGAGATTAAAAGTTGTTACCTATTAATTAACGCTTGCTAATTCCGTCTCCAAAAGCTCCTCCTCTTAATTGTGATTTAATTCTCAGATTTAAGGTGGTATTTATAGTGTAAGATTTAGAGAATACAAGGTCAATTAGGAAACTATTGTGACTTACCTTATTCTATTTAGTATAGGAATTGCTATTACAATTATATTATTATTATTATTATTATTATTATTATTATTATTATTATTATTATTATTATTATTATTATTATTATTATTATTATTATTATTATTACATATATTACTATTACCATAAGTAGGATTCTCTTATTTTATCTTTACTAATTTATTATCGCCATAACTTATTATTAGTATCAATATAATTATTATCTTTATATATTTATTATTTCCATATTATATTATAAATTCCCGATATAAATCCCGATCACACTCCTACCCTATTTATTAAATTTCGGCCCACTACTTAATGGCACGTGGTCCAATACTCGACTATTAGCTAAGCCCAATTCCTGACTTGCTTTACTTAATTTATTATTCAACCAACGTTTTATTTGTAATTATTATTAGAAATGCTTTTAACTAATTATTAAATTTCATAAATTATTAATAACAAAATACGGGGTATTACAGTCTTCCCCCCTTAAAATGAACTTCGTCCCGAAGTTCGCCCACAACTACTATCGCAATACTTATAACTACGCATCATTCAACATAATCAATTATAAAATAAACTAATTATTAAACTCACTTAATTATTATAAAATCGTATCATACTTATTAGAATGTATCACAAAACAAATTTCCAAAACATAAGAATGTATTGTAAGAATAAACTTAAAATATGAGGTATTACATTCTACCCCCCTAAAAATAAACTTCGTCCCGAAGTTTCGGAACTATTTTATTAAACTACTAACAATTAAAATATTTATATAAATGGTGAGAGTCTAATCATCTCACTAACTAGTTACCCTTCTCCCCATTTCCTTGCACGGTACTGGCTGTGCCAAAAGTCTTTCCACCGTTGCTCTGATTACCCCCATTGCCCTGTCTATTGTTGTAGCTCCTATGGATACTCCATTGTCCCGGATACCTATTGCTCCCAACACTTGGTCCTGGAGTTCGATAGCCCCCTTGATTACCTCCTTTATTATCATTCCTGGGTGCACTCCTACACTCAAAAGCTCGGTGACCTAACTTGTTGCAATTGTAACATCTCCACCCAAAGGCTGCACCAGAATGCTGACTCCAACTACTACCACCCAAGCTCACTCCACTCCCATAACTAGGTCCTCCCACAGAAAATTGTTTAGGTTGAGTATAGTTTTGCTTCTTACTACCCCCAGCTCCCTCACTTGGTGTCTCACTCTTCCTCTTATCCCCCTTCACCTTCTTCTCTTCCTGTAACATATCCGCAATCCTTTCTGCGTGCCCGACTCTCGATAAACATCCTCCATACTACTTGGTCGACCACCGCAAGCCTCTTCTTAATGGTTGTTGTCAACCCCTTCTCAAACCTTAATGCTAACATCTCCTCACTGAAGTTCAAATCAGACACATATTCTGCTAATTCCATAAACCTATTGTGATAACTCTCTACTGTCATCTCTTCAGTCATTTTGAAAGAATCAAACTCAGCTCTCATCTTACTCCTAATATGTTCTGGTACAAACACAGTCCTCATAGTCTCCTTAAAACCTTTCCAAGTGATAAAAGGTTCATCACTCTCCCTCCAAGCTTCCCTTAAGACTTCCTTACTACGATTCCACCACAAACCCGCTTTTCCTCTCAAATAGTAAGCAGCTTGATCTACTTACAACTCCGCAGGACATCCTAGCAACTCAAAAAGGTTATCAAATTCCCTATGCCAATCCCCAAGTAAAGATGGTTCTCCTAAGCCGTCATATTTTGTCGGGTTGTGCCTTGCAATGCTAGCACTCATCTTTGCCGGATCCTGAACTGACCCCTTAGCCTTCAATGCCGCAGTTAGAGCCTCATTCATAGCTATCAAACGGTCAATCTCCTCTTGGGACATGGTAGAGGGTGTAGGTGTAGATCTTTTTGGCGGCATGGTTCTATAAAAGGTAGAACAAGGCAACGTAAGTTTCTATCCGAGGTAAGATGGCTCAACATTTTAAACATTCTATACTTGCAAAAATAAGGTGTGGTCAATTCTACCCATTAGGTCCCCCGTATCCACTCATATCTCCCAACTAACATAGGTTAAGATTTGATAAAACATTTACACAAATTTTTTTTTTTTTTTTTTTTGTGAAACTTGCGTTTTCGGAAATTAAGGTCAAGCTGTAACTTTCAAAATTCACCATTAATTAACCATTACATTACATGTTGAGTTTTTATATTTTCCAGAGAATATAAAGAGTTTTTAAAGAATGAGAAAAAGAATCAAGTCCAAATCTCGAATAATCAATTTATAAAGATTTTTACAATTCAGTGGGTCGAAACAAAAACTGATCAGCAAAAAGTCAAAAATTTAGGTCAACTTGTAAAAATCACTATTAATTGTCAAAAATTCACCTTACAACGCGGCTTATCAATTTGAAAGCATATTTGAGTCCTTTAAACAGTGGAGTTAGAATTAGGTAAAAATCTTAAGTACAAAGTAAATGAGAGATTTTACAAAATCGTTTGTCGAAAACTTAACTGTACAGGAATATTCCGACCACTGTCCACTAAAATATTTATTTCTCCCAACACATAAAACTTTTAAACATGAGACCAATGGCATTGGTAAGATAACTCACTGGGTTATCACTCATAAAAAGATCAACCTTGTATGATAAACGGAGGTGAAATGGAAACTAAATCAAATAGGGGTAAAATTAGACGAAATAAAGTTCAGCTCTAGGTTCCTTTTTACTAGGTCACAAGCCCTTATTAACACCCTCCTACTTCTTTTTTTTTTTTTTGAGAAAAGATCATTATCATTAATAAAAAGTCATACGACATCTACAACATATGCCAAGCTCAATCGGATACAAATCGATTACAACCATAGGAAATAAATTCTTGTTCAAAGAATGAAACACTGCAACAGAGTCTCTATCATCGATTCGCCGCAAAAGGCTTTCATCCATAAGAGGGTCTCCGAATCTTCCTTGACGAGTATCCATTTCTTCTGACGTGATTGATTGTAGCCATGAATCGGACAAAATATGTAAAACCATATAACGATCTATAACAACGCTGATCTTCTGCTGACTTATTAGAAAACTGCAAACGAACCAGAAAACGAAAGCTCTCAAACTGAAAGAAGGACACCACCGATAGACGGGGACAGAGCCCTCAGAAAGAGAGACGAAACAAAAACGAAAGCGGAAATTAAACAAAAACATAAAGGAAACAAAGCGGAACATAGGAGAAAAAAACGAAATCCACCGCCTCCCTACCAACCCACAACACCGCCAGATCCAAGCACCACCCTGCCACACCACCTCAACAAACTCGTCCGATAAGACCCGAACAGCCCACATACACCACGCAGACCGAGTGGAACGGGCAGACCCGTACGATCCAGAACCGAACACCCTCCTACTTCTATATCAACACAATTTGGTCAATAAACTTTCATACACAACTATTATCTATTCTAAAGCATTCATATCAAAAATTAAATCATTCAATAATATTCTAAATAGCATGGTTTCGGGCTTCACATAACCGCATATCGCTAGACATGATACTACTATAATCATCCAATCAAATAATCAATACAAATTCGACAATTACTTTCATGCTCATGATCATAACAATTCAATATCAAATCCTTATTTCATCCATCCCGTCCTCCTTAAAATCAAGGTTACGTCCCGTAACATTGATTATCATCAATACACATCCAATCAATAAAACAATACACCTTCAAGTCAACAATGAATCCTAAGAAATACTCAATATTTATTTTAATTTTCCCCACTCTTAGTTATCTTTCGAGGTAACCGGTTCAAAACTGAAAGGGTCGGGGTTCGGAGTGAAGGTACCTTCTCATCCTAAGCCTAAAGGGGCACCTAACAGTTTCTACCCGGGTTCATTTTATTAGACACATCCTATATTCATTATTAGGTTCATTGGTTAGGCCTGAGGATCGTTTTGCTCTGATACCACTTTGTAACACCCCCATTTATTTAGGAGCCTTTAGCTAGACATTCCCAAATAAATAGGACTGTTACCATCTCGGTTTCCCGAGGTAGTAGATAACAAAGTCCAACTCACCAAAGTACTTTAAATAAAAACTTTAATGATTACATATGTTTTACAATTTTAATCAATCAAAACTTAATATAAAAATAAATACAACTCGCAGCGGAAAATAAATAAGTGATACAACTATATATGTGATCTAGACTTCATCTAAGGTTCCATGTTTGGCTCTCATCCCCAATGCTCCCAAGTCAGCTAATCTTTGGTACCTGTCAAATCGGCTCCCCATAAAACGGTTCACCGCAGGTGTTCACGAATACACAGTCAACCACGTGGTTGAGTAGGAATAAAACTAAACAACAAGAACATACAATTATCAATCCAATTCAATTCACTTTCATTGCACAACCCCCTGACAACGTGCCCATCCTTTTTCTTTACTTAGCACAACTCCCTTAACAACGTGCTCACATTTCTTTGGTACCCCTCCCTTAACAACGTCTTTCGCAATATGTAATAGTACCCTCCCTCACAACGTACATATTACTATCTCCCGATGTACAAACTCCCTCAACAACGTACACCGATCGTCGCACACGACTTTACACATTAGTCACAATCACAACCAACATAATTCATCCTGTCAACATTATCAATATAAACAATTCCAATTCCATCCACCTTGTCAATATTATTAAATACAATCAACACAAGACAATATAATTCTCCCATTTCAACATATGAACAATTAAGCAGCTCAAGCAATCCAAATAAATAAAGCGAACAAATCCGATTATAAACTCTTCACAATTTCCGTCACCTATATAATAATAACAATTATAGCAATTATAATTACTAACTTTATTTATTTATTTATTTATTCAATTCATTATATTAATTTATTCGATTATAATTCAATTTAATAAATTATTTTCCCGTGTAATACGATTACGTAAACTCGACTTAATAATTAAATAAAACAAAACAAATCCATGCACACCCCCATGCAATCCCGTGATACCTCGTGAAAACAAACACAAACACCACCCCCATATTACGGCCAAAACCGAGTTCAAACCCCTTCCTTTAACCCACCTATCACGCCACCCCTAGCCACCGTCAGTACCACCCAAACCAGCCACCTCCTAGCCCACACTATGACAAACAGCAGCGACTAAAACCACCGGCCAAACCGCCATTAGCAACCCTCAAACACACGCCCTAAACCACCCGACACACCCAACACCCCTCTGACACACCCTCAAAACCCGTCCCAAAACACCACCTATCACCACCTATGCTGCCGCCTACAACCATCACCCAACTCACCAGTCCACCCTCGACAAAAACCACCCAAAACCACCCCAACCCAGATCTCCTACAACCACCAAAACCCCCTCGAAAACCGCCTGCCCAGAACACGGGTTAATCCCCTGTTTTCGCCACCACCGCCACAAACCACCATCTCCGGCCACCAAGACACCACCAAGGTGGTCGACTAACTACCCCCGACACAATCCCACCTTTTCCAGGTCAAGACTCGACCATTAAAGGGTTCAATTACCCATCCCAAACCCCACGACCAACTCGCAACACCTCCCTAACCAGCCACCTTTAGCCGCCTGCCACTGCCACCCTAGGCCATCCCAGACACCACCACTACACCCATTCCAACCCTTGCAACCCCACGTACCACTCCCCAAAGTTTGGTCTGATTCCGTCAAGGTTTGAGTCAGTTTCTAAGCGTCTTAAGATCGTCTGACATTCAGCTGTATAAGAAAATAAAACGAGATTAAAAGTTGTTACCTATTAATTAACGCTTGCTAATTCCGTCTCCAAAAGTTCCTCCTCTTAATTGTGATTTAATTCTCAGATTTAAGGTGGTATTTATAGTGTAAGATTTAGAGAATACGAGGTCAATTAGGAAACTATTGTGACTTACCTTATTCTATTTAGTATAGGAATTGCTATTACAATTATATTATTATTATTATTATTATTATTATTATTATTATTATTATTATTATTATTATTATTATTACATATATTACTATTACCATAAGTAGGATTCTCTTATTTTATCTTTACTAATTTATTATCGCCATAACTTATTATTAGTATCAATATAATTATTATCTTTATATATTTATTATTTCCATATTATATTATAAATTCCCGATATAAATCCTGATCACACTCCTACCCTATTTATTAAATTTCGGCCCACTACTTAATGGCACGTGGTCCAATACTCGACTATTAGCTAAGCCCAATTCCCGACTTGCTTTACTTAATTTATTATTCAACCAACGTTTTATTTGTAATTATTATTAGAAATGCTTTTAACTAATTATTAATTTTCATAAATTATTAATAACAAATTACGGGGTATTACACTGTTCGCCTAAGGTGGCACGGTTTCAGATTAACTTTGATTTATGTTACTATGACCTTCGTCAATGGGGTCAAATGGGCATATTTTGGGTTATGATGGTTGTGGCTAGTCGAAGGGAATAGTGCGATAGGAATTGTCCACCCCCTTGTCAGGGTTAAAACAATATCTCAGGGCCACTCGAGGAGTAATGAACTGGAAATGCATGGCCACGCTCGGAAGGTATCTATGGTAGATAATTCCGGTCAATCAGTTATTCTCCAGATCGAGGAAACCACTCTCGATATGATCACTTGCAAGTACGACCTGAAAGATACCTTGCATTGAGTGGGAGATAGTAATAGGACAAGAGAATTGGTGACGCACACTTGTCGAGGACAAGTGGGAGATTGTTGGAATAAGTGTCCTCCGACAATAATCCGATCACAACTGTCGATCATGATGATCACATGTTTAAATCTCATTTTAAGAATACATGTGGGATGTAATATTTTACAGTCAACTGGTCCACACATATCGGTAATGATTGGCTGACTAGAGTTTGACATTGCTGCCGTGCGACGGTGGTGATCAGTTGATCCCCTTAGGTCATACCTATAGGGAAATACTCTTAATTGATTATTTAATTAATCGTATGCCGATACGAGTTAATTAAATTGCTTAAAATTGACGGATGATTTTGTGAGTAAAGTTAACGTGTCTTATTGTAATTTGATTAAATGAGATGCGGTCTAAGTAATCGAATTGTTTTATTACTTAGATAAAATTATTGTTTACGAAACAATTGAAACAGAATGAATAATTTATTATAAATACAAGTTGTTGTAGTTTATAATTGTATGACCCATTTTGGTACAAGTAATTAAGAATTACTAGTTAATTTTGTATGTGATATATTTTATTAATATGTTGATTTTTAATATGTTCAAAATACATTATAGTGTTACATGTCATGTAACATGTGACACATGACAAAATTGACAAATGACAAAATAAAATGGACCTTCCATTTTATGATGAGTGTACCGAAATTTTGGGGATGGGTTAGGGTGTTTTTGTGTTAGATATTTTTAGTGGAAAACACAATTATATCCTAGTCTCCTAGCCATGCATGCCTAGTCTTTTTCTTGGGAAGAATAGAGGATCATGCATTGGCCTTTCTCCCTTCCCCTACCCGGTTTTTCCCACCCACACAAGCAAAGGGTTTGTCTTATTTTTGAGATATACACTACTCTTGAGAAGAGATAATTATTCATTCATATTATTCAAAACCTTGTGAAGTTTTAGAGAGAAAATACTCCAAATAACTCCTCCTCTCCACCGAAATAGTAGAGAGACAAAAAATATATTTTTGTGTCATTTTTAAGTAAGATTAATATTATTACTAGTTCATAATAATATTGGTTATTAAGGGTATTCCTTGGGTATATGCTTTTGGGAGAGGTTCTAATTTGAACCTTGTTCATCCATTGTTGGAAAGCTCAAGAACTAACAAGAAGGAGATCTTGTTGGTGCCCAAAATGGCCGAAAATAAGATGGTGAGAAATCGATTTTTCATCTCCTTTTAATTAAGTTTGCATGCATAAGATCTTGTATTTATTTTATGACTAAATAAATTAATACATATATGAATATGTATACTTATGAGATTAATGAATTCTAACACTTTCTTCTGCGTTACTTTATATGTTTTCATCGTGTTTCGCATATCCCTTTTCCCATTATTTCCTACTGCTGATGGTTGTTTGCAAAATACAATGAGGGCATTGTGTGATTTAGTTTAGGGAGAGTATGCATCTGTCTTTGTTTGCATCCATCTGCATTTTATTGCATTCCAGTTTGCATGTTTCTTGCATTTCCATATGCATTGCTTTTGTCATTCAAAAAAAACAAAAAAAAAGGATTGAAAAATTTCAAAAAAAAATACAAAAACATGTTTTACATTTGCATTTTAGGTCGAGTCAGAACGGTTGTATAATACTGATGAAAATGCACTTCACGTTTATCGTTTTGCCTAAACCTTGCATAATTAACATCTTTATTAGTATGGTACTTGCATAATCTACGAGTTTTTGATTAACTTTATTGAAAGAATAGACTTGAATTAATATCGGAAACCTACTCAAATTTCTAAGGAATTAGAGCCTTATTAAACCGATGACATTCATGATCGGTTTCATTTTAGGATGAGAGTAGTACTCCTTATAAGACATGTAACATCAATTTGCATAAGCATGACATTTATCTCTTAGTACCCATATGCATTCGGTTTGTGGTGGTGACACATGTGGAGAGGCAAATCCTTCGTTCTCGTGTTTTACCCTAGAACTTCACTAGCCAAAATGACCTATTTTGACCCGTTTATTAACTACAATCCTAAATTTAACCTACCCTGGTCAAGCTTGTTTGGTTGTTAATTATGGGTATGTGTTTGATTGTCATTTTGGTATTCTCTTATTGTCATAAGAAGAGGGTTTAGAATGAGAAAGGAGAAAAAAAAAACAGAAAAAAAATCAACAATGAAAAAAAAAACAAGAAAAAAATCAGAAGTGAAAAAAATGGCTGATTTGTAGAATAAAAACGGTTTATTACTCCCATGTTGGTCTTTATATTTTATGGGGAGTCGTGTTTTAATGATGTGAGTGAGTTTGTCTCACATTGCCATCGTTTCTATCTTTTAAGTTAGTATACAAAGCGGAATGAGTTTATTATTTGGTTACGGTTCTACTAGCTTGGCTTTACCTCCGCATATCCAAATTTATTTTGCCCCTTTTTATTCAATTACCCCACCTCACACTATATATAAGTCCTCGGTATGTGTCTTGGTCCAGTTTGGTTCGAATGTATATGTACAGTCGGTAGAGGTATCTATCATGTTAGATTGCATTCATGTTCTTATAGGTCGTAGTTAGGTGAGTGGCTTCATTTCTTTCTATCTTACAATATACTTACCATGTTATTTAAATGAGTGATGAGCGATCCGTGAGAGTCCGATATATATAAGTCTTGTAAGGTCGACAGTTCAGTAGCTTTATAATTGATTTAACTTGTTTGCATTTGATTTATTATTATGGTGTTGATTTATTGCATTAAACGGTTTAGGCGAGACAAAAGTGTAGCTAGCTCAGAGATTGTATACCGTTCCATTAGTCTTCCTCCTATTTATTGTGTCTATTGCTTGCTGGGGGACAAGCAAGGGTTTGGTTTGGGGAGGTTTGATGCGTACCTTTTATATGCATTTATTCCATCTTTTTGCACGCATTTCTATGCATTATTGAGTAGCGTTATCTACTATTCTCCCTTGGTTTGGCTACTTTGGGTCGTGTTGTGTTTTGTCCAGGCTATAGGCTCGAGTATGTGCAAACAAGCTAAAACTCGTCACTAAAGCTTGCAATCTTAGCCTTGGTACGAAATGAGCATGGAAACCACCCTTTTTGGAGTCCATAGTGAAGTAAGGAAGCTTAACGAGCAAAGGAAGAGCTTCACATTACTAGTGCCTACTTTGAAGAGCCATAACTCGAGTTCTATAATTGATAATCAAGTGATTCAAATTGGAGGTGGAATCTTATCCTAATAGTTTCCAACGCCACCGGAAACGCTTGATTTGCTCGAGTAACGAAGAAATGGCGGTTGTTTAAAGTTCAGTGCGCATTGTAGGAACTGTGCGACGCAGAAAAGTCGATCGACTGTTCCTCTTGGTTGATCGACTTATCTACAGTTTGGTCGAAATATGCTTTGTAATTTCGGCCCATTACTCCTCATATTATTTAAGAGAAACTTAGAAAACACATTAGGTTATCTTTCAAATTGCTTAAACTCTCTTTCACGTTGCTTTTCCTCAACTTTGGATATGAAATTGTAACCTTTCTCTTTTCATTTGGTAATTCGATTAACCTTTGTTCTTCAATTATTTCTTTTTCCTATTTGTTTTACTCTTCCTTGTTCTTGTTTATATCTTATGTTTAATTGTTTTTCAATTCTTTCATCATGCTTAATTTAATTATCGTTTTTATTGTTAATTTCGTTATTTCGATCAGGCGTAGCTAATTTCCTTTGCTAGGATTTAAGGGATCCATGGTTATATGATGGTAAGTAACTAGGATATTATATTTGGTGTAATTACCGTGTTTGAATTGTTAATCGTAACAATTAATCTTATTTAATTAGTTGAATGCATGAGACTAGTTATTTAATTTGGTAAACTCCGACCTTGATCGAGAGATTGGAGAGAGCGAGTCCTGCTACGAACAATAGAATACCCTAATAAGAGCGAAAGCATATTTGAAGCATTCTAGGGCGAATAGCAGACCGAAAGGACCTTTTCACTACTTTTCATACCGTATTTATGCTGATCTTTGACCCTTACCTTTACCATTGTTAGATCATGGTGAACCGACAGTCCTAGCAATTTCTCCTTATATTTTAGACTCTTTTATCTTTCCTTCATTGCTCATAGTTTAGTAATTCAAACAAAACAAACCCCCGAATTTGTTACTTAGACGGACTTAGATTTTGCTAATAGAATACAAATGTCTCCCTGTGGATACGATCCCGACTTCATTTACTGTATTAGTTTAGGCCATTTGGTTTATCTTTGATTATGTGTGAAATTTAGCCCGCCATCTACCTAGGTCAATTCGGGTTAGCTCTCGCGTACACCCATTCTACCCACCAACATAGTGCATGGTTTAACAACTCCTAGAGCTCTCGATCTTATAGGAGTGTTGAATAGATAAAAATTCATATAAGTTTGTCAAACAAGCATTTCGTCAAACACTTAATATGCACTAGTTGAAACCACGACAATTAATCCATTTTGATAGACTCAACAAGCATAGATTCACCCTTTATCATCCTCCCACTCCGCCATTAACCCTAACAAGGTTACTACTCACTAATCATAGCAAGAAGGATAAAAACAATAATAAACAAGGAATCAAAACAAAATATGATGAAATAGAACAAGTAAGAATAAAGGATTAAAGGGAGATAAGAAAGTTACCAACTTGGAAAGTAAAGATGAACATAAGTAAAGGAGGATCCTCGTATAAAGATGGAGACTATTCACTTAGCAGTCTTCAAATACATACCCAAGAGATCTAAAGATGTAAACTATTGAAGGTATAAATTGTAAGAACAATTATTGAAAGATTAAAGTGTTTTTTGTGGAAAGATTAAAGGCTGATCTACTCCTAATCAAATTGGGTGTTCTAATCTAAGGAGGCTTCCTAAGTAGTCTAATCAATCATTTTTTTCTGAATTATTACAAATAAGGTATTTACAGTTCATTCCTAGATTAGGGTAAACTAAGGGCTTAAATGAAATGACCCATTAAGAAAGTCCATTGTCGTGCTAGACTCGGAGCAGCTCGTGGACATTGGTCAGGAGAGGCTAACTCTGTCTGTTGACTATATCGAGTCGTTGTGTGACTAGCTCGAGCTGGAGCTTGACTCGCTCAAGTCCCTGGCTGGCTTGCTCGAGTCAGCCATGTCTTCTTTTCTTTTGGTCCTTGCTCGCTTGAGTTCCTGGCTCACTCGAGTCAGCCCCTATGCATTTACGCGGGATCTAAACTAGTTATATCATATTAATTCTATACCATAAAAACACGTATTTTGATTTTGTTACATAAGTGTAATTGCATTAATAATACGATATGATAGGAGAGAATATTCTGCACAATCTTTTTCATAATTTATTTTTCTGTCTTTTGGTATAATAAAAGTACTACAAGTTGATTATATTTTATTCATAATTAAATCATTAATTAAGGTTATTCTTTTGGTAAATGTAATAGTTTGATAATACTGTCCCCTATTTGCCATTTTCTTCCTTATTTCCTTTTACGGATTATTCAGGTTTTCTTCCTTATTTCCTTTTTTGGGTTGATTTGTGTGGTGCAAATTCAATAGCATGTGGGGTAGTGTGTTTACGTGGTTCAAATTCAATTTCTTATTTCTTGTGCAAAAGGGAAAGAGAAAGAAAATGGTGAATAGGAGGGAATACTATTTTTAATAATTAAGTTATATAATTAGATTCGGGTTACACGTCAATCTTATATGATTTGAAAACTATCAATTTTTTTTCTCTTTTATACGCTTATACCGCTTAAAGCATATTAGTAAGCTATAATATTTACTAAAGTTGGCCGGGATGAGTGTTAAGGCGTTGTCGGTAGGGGATACTCCTGGTCAAAAAAAAAAGTAAGCTATAATATTTAAAGTCTTTATACATTATTGTCCGAAAAACGGTGCATTTGCAAGGAATCAAATTCACATACTTGTCACTTATAAAGTAGTTATCAAGTTTCTTTTACTTATTTAAACAAATAAAAAACGATTTTATAGTATCTTTTTTTTTTGACAGCAACAAATAGCATAGCTTACAAAAGTGCTTCCTGAGCAAGATTATGAGTTATCCTATTCACTCCCCTAGGACAGAAACTAAGAGAGCAACAATGAAAATGAGACGCAATAGACTTAATATCATGGATAATGCAACTAATAGATGCAATTGTCTTCTCCGCTCCAGCAACCTGCATAACCAAGTTAAGACAATCGGTAACCAGTCTAACATGAAGGTACCCTTCGTCCAAGGCCCATTTAAGCGCCATGATAGCAGCATGTCCTTCGGCATGCAGGGCAGAAGAGGTAAACGAGCGAGCGTGAGCAGTATTCCTTAAGGCCCCATTATCATCCAACAAGCACCACCCCATGCCAGAACTTCTATCAGCCTTCCAAGCAAAGATCACACTTGACAAAGTCTGCGAGACATTTCCACACCCAGGCCCACCTACAATCCATTAGGGGAAGAAGTTTCTAATCCTCTTAGCTAATCCAAAATCAGGAGAGGAGTCCAACAAAGGCATTTGAAGTAGCCTAGCAACCTTACTGTGCACAACCTCATTCATACACTGAATGTCGTCAAGAATAGAATTGAGAGCACTCATAGGCTAAGGGCGACGGTTCTTGAAATCCATATCATTCCTACAACACTAAATTCTCCGGGGGTAGCGATAAGGGGAAAAAGGAGGGAGTTAGGATTTGGGCCGATCAAGAAATAAGAAACCCAGTTTATGACCCAAACCCTAACATTAATGTCCACCCTCCCCCCCCCCCCCCGTGATTCTAAGTCCTAAAGGACAGCCAAACCATAGAGCCTTAGCAAAGCTACAATCTCTGAAAAGGTGAGAAATAGATTCCACACAAGGAGATGAGCCATCACAAAGAGTACAGGTGGAGCGCCAATTCATTTTTCGTTTGAGGAATTCAGAACCCAGTGGAACAACATTAACCATAAATTTCCATAAAAACACCCTAAGTTTGTTAGAAATAGGCAACGTCCAGAGCTTTGATTTACAAAACGCCACAATTGTTGCAGACATTCTAGAGCGATCAGAAGTCGAAGTAGGTCCATTAGATAAGGCCATAGCAGCGACATAGTATCCCGACTTGACAGTGTAAACACCATGTTTAGAAAATTTCCAATAGAAGGAGTCATCCGAGGGTTGACACGGGATATAAGTTGCGAGGATTTTCTTAGTAACTTCCTCACCCGGATCGAAACCAAGAGAGGAGAGATCCCATCTCCTATGATTATCATAAAGGTCACTAACCAGGAGCGTGGAATCAATAGGAGCATCAATAAAATCCCCACAAAGATCATGAAGACTATAACCCTCTATCCATTTACTCTTCCAAGCATTAAGATGAGAAGAAGATCCAATAGTCCAAGCAATATTGTTGTAGATAAGGTCGGATCCCCAGACAAGGCTTTTTAGAGCCCATGACGACGCTTGGGGAGCCTTCCAACGATTCTGGAACAAAAAATCATCTTAAATACCAAGCTTGGGACCAATAACTTTACTAATAAGGCTTCCCGGAACAGTTAAGATTCTCCAAGCAGACTTGGCAAGAAGGGCTTGGTTAAAGCATCCAATATTGCGAAGTCTAAGACCCCCTTCTCCCACAGGCCTACGAAGTCTTTACTACACCAATGAATAGACCTATTAGTTCTAGTTCCACTCCACCAAAAATGCACCATCAAGGACTGAAGTTTTGATGTTACACTTACCGGTATGCGAAATACCGATAGAGAGAAAATAGATAGTGAAGAAAGAACAGAACGAATAAGAGTCAATTTACCAGCCGAAGAGAGAAGAATGTTATTCCAGGAGGAAAGTCTTCGCTTAGTCTTGTCAACAAGAAATTTAAATAGATCCCTTTTAGAAGACCCAATACTCGTTGGTAAGCCAAGATAGTTGCCAAGATCGTGCTTAGGCGCAAATTTAAACTCAGTTAAGCACTTCTTGACCGTCATAAGAGAACAATTTGGACTGAAAAGAATAGAGGACTTATCTTTGTTAAGGCATTGCCCAGATGCAGCACAATATTCATTGATAATGTTCATAAGAAAGTCCAAATCCTCATAGTCACCACGAACAAAGAAGAGTGAATCATCCGCAAACAATAAATAGGAGATTTCAGGGCCGTTCTTGCATATTTTGATACCCTTGATGAGGTTGCCATCCTGGGCGTAGAGAATCATTTGAGAAAGGACTTCCGTGCAAAGCGCGAAAATATAAGGGGATAATGGATCCCCTTGCCTAATCCCACAACAAGGTTCAACTTTTTCCATAGGTGCACCATTCACCAGAATTTCGTAAGAAACTGATTCAATAGTACTCATAATAAGCTGAACCATAGATCCCGGCAAATTTAAGTAAGAGAGCACCCCTCTTATGAAGTTCCAGTTAAGTCTATCATAGGCGTTACTCATATCTGCCTTTAAGGCCATTATACCCTTCTTGCCATAACTCCTATGATTTATAACGTGAAGAATTTCTTGGGCAATGACAATGTTATCTGCAATACTTCTATTAGGGACAAAAGCACTTTGAAATGGACTAACAAGATCATACATGACCCTTTTTAATCTATTAGCAATACACTTTGTGACAACTTTCATGATAACATTGCAGAGGCTAATCAGCCGAAAATCCCTAACTCTCTCCGGGCAATCATTTTTCGGAATAAGAACAATAAAGGTTTTATTGAAATCCTTAAGCACAGTACCCGAATTTAGAATATCGAGGGCTCCTTTAATAACATCACTCTTAACTATAGACCAATACTTTTGGTAAAAAGCCGCCGGAATACCGTCAGGACCCGGTGATTTTAGAGGTCCCAATTGGAAAACAGCCTCACGTACTTCATTTTTCGAATATACACGACCCAACTTGGCTTTCTCCTCCATGCCCACTTAGCGCTTAAGATTATCAAATAAATAACCGTTCTTATTCAAGAAATCTTCAAAACACTCCGGCTCAGAATCGGAATTAAAGATAGTAGAAAAGTGTTTATGAAACAAACCACCAATCTCCTTCATATCAAAAGTCCATTCATTAGACTCCTTCTTAATACCCAAGATAAGATTAGCACCAGATCGTCCTTTAACCCAATTGAAAAAGTACTTAGTGCACGTGTCACCCTCACAATTCCATTTCAATTTGGTACGTTGGCGCCAATAAGTGCCAGCAGCAAGAGAGAATTCCATAAGCTTTTTGTGACATGATTCGTAATTAACAGTGTCACCACCACTCTCAATATCCAAAAGATATGACTCAAGATCCTGATCAAAAGCACTCCACTTTAGTCCCCATTCGTCTTTTTTGTTACAATCCCAAACTCTGAAAGCGTTATTTATACGACGTAATTTTGCCAAGAGAATATGAGAAGCATCACCCTTATCTTTTCTTCCCCAGCTTTCTTTAACCAGACCACTGCATTCGGCATGATCAAAGCACCAAGACTCTAGCCTATAAACTTTCTTCTTGGTATTGAGAACCATATTTGTGTCAAGGATTATAGGCGCGTGATCCGATATTTGAATAGGTAAGTGTTTGATAAAGGTATTTGGGAAAAGAGAAAGCCAATCATTGGAAGCAAAACCCTTATCAAGTCTTTCATAAATACGATGTGGATTCTCCCTGTTATTGCACCAAGTGAATTTAGGTCCCTTAAAAGGGATATCCATCAAACAATGTAAATTCTTCCAGTATGAGAATAAATTTGCGCCTCTAATCAATTTATCACTGCCTCCTAACTTATCCGAGGAGAACTCAACTTGGTTGAAATCACCTATAAGCAAGAAGGGTTTGTCCAGGCAATTTAGATGAATGGTAAAATTATCCCATACAGCACCCCTCTTAGTATGATCAGGTTCACCATAAACACAGCACAAATACCACATGCTACCCTTACACTGATTAACCAAGAGGATAATAAGATTGCAACTGATAAAGACACATTCTAATTTACAACTACTTTTCCAGCCAACCCAGAGCCCCCCCTTTAAGCCGTCTGCATCACACCCAGCAGACTGAAGGAAACCCATAGGTCGCAGAAGAACATCAACGGATCGTACATCACACTTAGTTTCAGAAAGGAAGACGAAATCTAAATTATTATGAAGAGACCTACATATTGCTCTAATTTTCGGAATAGCAGGGGAAAGCGGATCCTTAAGGCCCCTACAATTCCAAGCCAAACCTTTCATGGAGAAAAGTGAGGTTAAGACCACCGCATTCGGGCCACCCAACAACATTGCCAAACCCCGACTTCACCCTACCAAGCACATCTCATACGGGAACCCAACAACCGTAAACAGATTCCAGCAGAACCACCATCTCCGAACCATCCAACCCAACCGAAGAATCCAAAACAAGACCACATGATCATAAAAGAACCACTATACCCAGACTCACCATTCCGAAAAGAACAAAAGAGGACCCGACGACCACCATGACAACCAGTGCATAAGCCAAAAGCCAAGAGCAACCACAGATACCAAATCTGCCAAACAACCATGTCTCGAAGACTCGAAAACTCAACAGACACCACAGGGCCACCCGAATTACCAAGGGACACCTCCCAGGACCACCGCCAAACAAGTTAACAGACCAAACAAAGGGACAACACTGGCCGACACAAGGGAAACAGGAAGAGGGAACGACAGGTGGGGGAAATGGGGGGATCACCATATCGGACCCAAAAGACAGTCACCTAGGAGAATAACAACTCCAACGGATGATTTAAACTAATCGACACAAACAAACAAGGTCATAGACATGAAAAACAATCCAAGGGTGGGGGAAATGGGGGGGGGGGATCACTCCTGGATTGAGAGCGAAAGAACGGCGGTGACAGGACAAGGTACCGGAGGGACGGAACTAACCACACACAATTCTTATAAAAAGAACGTGACTATATCACCATTTGAAGAAAACCAACGTCGTCAAATGTCCACATGTAATCTTTAATAACAAAAAAGCAAGAACTCTTATTCAACTAGTTTTATGCCCGTGCACAAAATGCACGGGCTGCTTTTGAGAACACAAAATATGTTATTTATATGTATATTATTAGACGCCATATTTTAAACTAATACTAACTAATTTAAATTTATTTGGATAGCAAGAGAAACCATAGACCAACTAAAAAATTGGATAGCTCATCCCCATAAATGTACAGAAGTTTATAGAAAAAATGGGGTGATATATTGTTAATAAGACACTATTAATAAGACGTGTTATAACAAATTAACAATATGGTTGAACAATATCCAATTTTCCGATTCGATTCAAAGTCATATTAAAAAAATGGATATTTGTTCCAGAAAAGAATTTCAAGTGGAATATCCATCTGTGCTTCAGATATCGGATTAGAAACACATCCATTTCCAAAATTGTAGATATCCAACTTCAACGAATAAAACGGGTCAAGTATTACCCCACTTAGCAAGATAGGACAACTATTTTGCTATATTAGATATTTTTGATCGATATGTTATGTGAGATTTACCGGTTAAAGATTACTAAAGAACAATATATATACTTCATTTGTACCAATTCGATCATTTGTTTGCCTTTTTAATTCTTTATAAGAGTTATTTTAATCAGAGGCAAACAAATAGAACAAAGGGAACATCTACATTCAAATAGTACAAAATAAAGAAAATATATTAATAGTGATAAAACTCTTTTACGGAACTCGGCTTTTTTTTTTTGTGCGATTTGACATCACTCATTCAAATGCCAAATAAAAAACATGATAACTAAAGGTGTAAGTATTGGAATGTATCCTCAGAGCTATTTAAAAACCCTTTTATAAAATGTCTAATATTTCAATTTGTTAGGGGAGGAGATCTTATTTAATTTAAAAACCCATTAATGTGAGCAAAATAAACCTAACTCTCTGCCTCAAACTCTATCTATACTTTTACAGTTTTACTCTCCAGATTTATATGGAGCAAATTAACTTATTATTATATTAGAGTAGGTCTCCTGAGAGACGGTCTCTTAATAAGCTTTATGGAGAGATCATTGTACAATTTTAAGAAAAAGTGGTACTAAAGGTAATAAAATAGGTACAAATTATGATTAATGATAAAATGGGTAAATTTATTATGTAAATAGGTACGAAATTACAATGCCACAATCAACAATAAAAAGGGTACGAAATACAAATAAAAGGGTACGAAAGATTGGTCTCTCAATAATTTAGTAAGAGACCGTCTCTCCCAAGTTCTAGTGATTATATTAACCCTAACTCTCCGCCTCACTTCGTTACTACTCGAGCTCTCTCACTCTAAATTTGATCTTATGATCTCATCACTATCATAAAACCACCAAAATCATTTCCCTCACCCACACACTACATAAATTTGGAGTATTATCTAATTATCTTTATGTTTTTCTTATTTCATCCATATTCGATCTTTAAATATATGTTTGCATGTCTCCTTTGAAGGATAATTTATGGTAAAGTTGATTTTTTTGCTTATAAGGTTAATTTTTATTCTTCAAATTTATTTTTCAATTATTAACCGTACGTGTAAATCTGATGTTCATCATTTTCAACTTTTTATTATATTTTTTGTTTCATTTAATCAAAATCTTCTAATTTTATTGTGGATTTTTCTTGTTTAACTTAGATAATACTCCTTGTGTATTTTTATCAGCCTACTTTTAATTTTGTAGAATTATGTCTTTAATTTTTATATCTTTTAATTTCGTGAATTTATATATCTATGTAATTTTTTTCACACTTTGTAATTTATCTGATGATATTTTTTAAAATATTACATGTGTATTATTATGAAAATAGCAACTATTTCAGCAAATGTGGAGATAGAGTAATTAATTCCTCAAAATTTTGTAAGGACCCACCACTCCTGAATATAAGGAACCAATAGAAATCCAAAGAAAAACCTAGCTTTTATATTAGGTAAATTTGTTAAATAAGAGCCATTCATTCAAAAAACCAGAGACTTAAAAATCATTGTCTTGAAGTATCTTAAGCATAAACAACCACGTACAACAATTTTTGAAAGCTAAATCTCTCGGATCCCCTACCCAAGTTTATAAAAGACATTTTCTTCAAAAAAGAAAAATATACTTTGTGAAAGACAGTCATTCAGGGGAAAAAAAAAGGAAGGGAAGGGGGGGGGGGGGGGGTCGTTGAAATTATGAACACAAAACCGCGTAGATAAAGAATAAAGAACTAACAAAAAAATGATTAATAAAAAACCGTCAAAGGTAAAAGGTCCCACAAAATTCCTGCATTAGCGGAAGCGCGGTGTAGTGTAAACCCAGTAAAGGGTGTAGGCTGTAGGGTGTAGCACACTTGATTGTTGCAGTATTTAACTAATCTTCCATCACTCTTGTTTCTTTGCATTCATTATCCCACTTGTTTCTCCATTTTCCATATATTTCTATTCTTATTTTGTTAATCTTTGTTATTGGAGAAATGGTAACGGAGAATATAAGTTTTATACATTGCATTGTTGGGCTTGTCACAATATTGAGCGTTTCGTTCGCCAAAGCAGACAACCCTTACAGATTTTTCACTTGGACCGTCACTTACGGCACTATTTCTCCTCTTGGTGTTCCCCAACAGGTTCGTATACACTTTCCCACTCTCGAGTTTCCAATGGTAATACTTTTACTTGTATGTTCCCAGTAATGCTAGATATTAATGTTATTAGAACCATCGACTGTGGTATACTCATTAATCATGTCACTAGTTTGCGGTTTCGGATATTTGTCACGCCCAAAGGCGATATTTGTTTCTTAGGGTGCATTGTCGTTTTGACATACGGGGTACTCCGTATTATTTTGGATCTGTGAATCTTATATTTGTGGATTTCAATGGAATGGGCAGGGAATATTAATCAATGGACAATTTCCTGGTCCTACACTCGACTGTGTTACAAATGACAACATTGTGCTCAATGTCATCAATAACTTGGATGACCCCTTCCTTCTCACTTGGTATGCTCTTTCTGTTCCTTCTCTCACTTGCCAATATCCGTAGTAAATTATCTGGTTTATCATCATCTTTTGTTGATTTGTTCATTAGTAAAATGCAAATAAAATGAGGGAAGGGATTTAATGCTAGTAGTAAACAATAGGGGTTGTAGTTTGAATCTCCCTATCCCGTGTAGTTGTACTGAATGTGTCTGATTCGACACTCAAAAAAAAACCCACCCGGTATGTCATCTTAAGCAGCTAACCAAAGATTTTGTTACTATTTTGATTTTTGAAGGATTTGTAACATTATAGCAATCACCTACTGTACAAAGGTTGTTTATTGACATATGTCGCGCTACTGAAACTCTCACGCTACATAGCGTTTGCTGTTGTGCCATATACACTATGCGCTCCTGAATAGTAACCCTAGTGCCTAGGCACTACCGAGGTGCTATTTCTTAAACTAAAACAAAAGGATTAACAGTTTGATTGTAGCCAGTATTATCCTAACGACTCGTTCCATAGTCGTAATTTGATGTCAATCACTATCACTGGAAAATCATAAGGAGAGCAGTCGGGGATAGTTAAATGCTAATGAGCTTCTTGTCTTGTAAACAAATTCAAACGACAGGAATGGAATTAAGCAAAGGAAAAATTCATGGCAAGATGGAGTGTTGGGGACTAATTGCCCAATCCCTCCAAATTCAAACTACACATACAACTTCCAGACAAAAGATCAGATTGGCTCCTACACATACTTCCCTTCAACCTCGATGCACCGACTAGCTGGTGGCTTTGGAGCCCTTAATGTCTACTCAAGGCCTAGGATCCCCGTTCCTTATGCTGACCCTGCTGCTGACTTCTCTCTGCTTATTGGTGATTGGTACAAGACTAGCCATATGGTTAGTCATTTTTTCACTAAATGAAATACGTACATGGTTTTTCTTTTTTACTAGCTAACGTTTACATTAATAGTTTTGCTTAAATTAATGGTTGAATTACGTGAATATTATTCTTCACAAGTTTTGACACTGTGACGTTCACTCTATTGTGCAGACCTTACAGCAAACTCTGGACGCAGGGAAGGCTCTTCCATTCCCTGATGGCTTGCTTATAAATGGCCAGACTCGCACCTCGTTCACTGCTGACCAAGGTCATTCTCAATTCTCATTATCAAAATTCAGTTTACACGTTCACATTATAGCTTGCTTATATTGCATTGCACTTTTTTTCCAGTGTAAATAAAGTTACAAGCATAAGTTTGATTCCAACGATTTTGAATCCATGTCCTGAGTACCATTTCTCAATAATTTAACCAACTAAACTAGCTGATAGCTGCTCATTTGTACATTTGAACATAGCCGGCCTTTCCACTTTTCAGGTAAAACATACAAGTTCAGGGTTTCAAATGTTGGGTTGTCCACTACATTTAATTTCAGGATCCAGGGTCACAAGTTGAAGGTGGTTGAAATAGAAGGGTCTAATGTTCTTCAGAACGTATATGATTCAGTCGATGTGCATGTGGGTCAGTCTCTTTCTATCCTTGTGACCTTAGACCAAGCTCCTAAGGACTACTACATTGTCGCTACTACAAGGTTCTCTCAAATAGTTCACACCGCAACTGCAGTACTCCACTACTCCAACTCTCGTATGCAGGTCTCTGGACCTTTGCCTGTTCCCCCTTCTGGCCAATATCATTGGTCTATGCAGCAAGCCAGAACCTTCAGGTAAGGAGTTAAAACCAATTCACTTAACAATTGTAAGGATACCGTATGAGGTTCATGCTTAGGTATATGCTAACTTGCTTGATTTTTTCAATTTTTTTCCCCACGTACCCATGTCGCACTGCACACATGGACATGGGCGCATACACGTATTGGTCCGAAAACATTAATTCGAGTCCAACACCTGGACTAGTAGTACCCTATCGATGTTTATATTTATGTCATTGAAACCGGTATTTTCTTGCGTATTTTCCTTTGGCAAAACTAAGAAAGAGAGATGTGCCTAGGCAGCATGCAAGCAAACTATAAAACTTAAATTTAATGAAATAACAAAGAAAATTCCTGGTATAGGAACCACAAGGACAGTTGTTGATGAGGAAAGGTTTTGAAACCTGATGATGAGCATCACTACTCAATGACTTACCAGCTAAATTAGCTGAAATCTGCAAATTATGTGTATCTTCTGTAAAAATTGCCAAAAATGATTGATGTGTGATTAACGTTTTGGATGACGGGTTCATACAGGTGGAATCTAACATCAAATGCAGCCAGGCCTAACCCTCAGGGATCCTACCACTATGGCCTTATCCCAATTGCAAAGACCTTTGTGTTAGCCAACTCGGCACCTTTAATCAATGGGAAGCAACGTTTTGCAATCAACCGTGTGTCCTATATCCACCCTAGCACCCCTCTGAAGCTAGCTGATTACTTCAACATTACAGGAGTTTTCAGTGTGGATTCCATCCAAAGCAACCCTTCAGATGGGGCAGCGTACCTTGGCACGTCTGTTTTGGGTGCTTCTCTCCATAATTTCATCGAGGTTGTGTTCCAAAATGATGAGAAGACATTGCAGTCTTGGCATCTTGATGGTTACGATTTCTGGGTTGTTGGGTAGGTTCTGTAACTGTCGTATGCATCTAATATCCATTGTTGAATCCAGATATCTTCTTACATGGTGAAACTAATGATTTTGCAGTTTCGGTTCTGGTAAATGGATACCAAAGAGGCGGAAGAATTACAATCTGAAAGATGCTCTTACCAGACACACTACTCAGGTAATTTACCTCCCACTGAATTTGACATTGAAATAAAAACCGTTTTTCTGCACTAAGCGTTAATAAATTCAGATCGGAGACTAATCTAGCAAGTTTACAATTCCTTTGTGTTATATGGTGAACTTGACAGGTTTACCCAAAGTCGTGGACCGCAATATTAGTGTCCTTAGATAACCAAGGAATGTGGAACTTGAGGTCGGCGATGTGGGGCCGCCAGTATCTCGGACAACAGCTGTATCTCAGGGTGTGGAACTCCGAAAAGAGCCTTTCTAATGAATATGACCCTCCTACTGATATGCTCCTCTGTGGAAAAGCTATCGGATTACATACATAAACACTCTAAGTTACCATAATTTCGATAGAAATATTAGTGGCAGAACAAAATGTCTAGAAAAGCTTCAGATTTGTGTGTATTATAGTTGTATATTTACTTTGTTGAATCAATTCTGCATGGGAAATTCCTTGCATGATTAGGTGTTGATTTTCGCAGTACGCATTTTACTCATTGCAGTACGCTTTTGACTAATTTATCCTTCCCATTTCCCCTCCCTCATTTTCACTCTTGAGAGATGTACTACATTGCTTTAAAAAAGGAAAAAAAATGTCGTACTACCAACCACCACCCTCACCCCTTCCCTGACTTCCCAGTTCCCACCACCACAGCCACATCGCTGCTCGCTGACCAGCGCGCCGTGCCGGCCATAAACCGCCTCACCGGCCCTTCAATACACCTACCAACACAAGATTCGTCCCACCACACCCGTCCACATACCATATCCCCTCTAAAAACCGTCCCCTTAGCTTCTTAGTTCTTACTCAGGCCACCGCGCCCCACCGTACTCTGGTCGACGGGCGTGCCGACTCTTCAACCACCCACACGGCCATCCGACTTTACAACCGTGCCGCCTCCTGACCACCAACCAACCACTATACCAAATATTAATAAGCCCTAAAACAAATTATAAGACTAATTAATTGGAAAAAAAAATGAAGGAAAAGACTATGTTGTTCAATAATTTACAATTGACAAAATAAAATGTTGATTATAGTTGTGATAATTGACAAGTTTTGATTGATTCGTATTGTTGATTTGCTCAGAATGAAGAAAGGCAGGCATGTTTAGAATTTTTTTTGGAAGAAGGGTATGCAAATGGAAAGTATTGAGTAAAAAGTATTGTAATGAGTAAAATGCGTACTGCGAAAATAAATTACGTTAATTAATTTGTTATAGTTAGAATCAAGATTAAGAGAGTTGTTCCTGAAGTTTATCTGATTGTGCTGGCCAAATGATTTCAGCACCAAATTAAATCAAAGAGAGCATTTATTTTATTCTTTATTTTTTTGAACTTTTTTATTAGTGGCAAGTCGTAAGCTACATCACCAATACGGACTGTCACACTGTCATGGCCGCTAGCAGTTTAGGCCCATTAAAAATTTGCCCTTGATTCTTTTCGCACCAAAAAAAAAAAAATTGCCTTTGAATCTTTGATATAACCATTGCCCCCCTAACCCCTGATCTCGGCCACTACTATCACCAAAATGTATCATAAAAACAAATGTAAACAACTAGAGGAACGTAACGAGAGTAGTAGCATACTGTATACGATGTGAGGCTGTCAGCTGTTAAAATGTAACGTAAGTTGTAGTTTAAGCTGTAGCACGGAACATATGATGTTGAATAGATGAGCAGAGGTACAAGTTAAGCGGGAGCATGTGAGAGTTAATGAATTCTGTTGTTTCCTAATTCCTACGATATCAATTTCCGTTTGTGTGATGGCCTCCCTGCTTAACTGCTGCTGATGCCAATAATCCTGCTCTCCATTCCCCAATATTTACCCTCCAATCCACCAAGTTGACTTTTTTTTATTTTATTACTAGTTTTGTATCCCGTGAAAATCACGGAATTTTTAAAAGGCCTTTTTTATGTTTATATTTTTACTATTATGATTCTTTTACGTGGTTTTAATAAAATATTTAATCATGAATTGATTAAATGATAAATATGTAGGTTTTATATCTTCAACTTAAGGGGGCTCATAAATGGAAGTACATGATACATATACCTCGGTCCTATGAAAAAAAAAAAGAAAATGTACATAAATGACAAAAATATTGGACTTTGCGGAACTTGATAGGAATAAAAAAAGTGATCTTAAAAAGAAAGCATCTTACATACATAAACGACGAAAATATGACCGGTAAATTAATAGAGCAAACAATATATAAGAGATCAAAAGAATATAACCAATATTAACAAACAAATTACCTAGAAGTTTACGAACATGTAAATTGTTTTCTAAATCCGCATATTATCACAATTTCCACCTTAGTCCCTATAAATAATTCCTAATAAAACATTAATAAAACTCAATAATACAATAATAATGTCTTATACATTAAAAACTTTATACATACATACCTACCAATTGATTCAAAAGACATTATCATACCAATTGATTCAGAAACATACATACAAATTTACCATATCGTCTCAGTACATCAAATTACTGTACCAATTGATTCAAAACATAAAAAGAAAAATGTTTTATTTCAAAATAGTAGTGAAAGTATTCACCTGCTAACCAATTATATTTTTTCTTTCATATTCTAGTGTTTTCTTCAACTTTGGATGATTTTTTCTTTTCTCTTTAATTTTTCCTGTCATTCAAATCTTAATATTTTATAAACGGTATACAAACATATTTTGACACTCTGTTAATTGAAAAACAAAAAACTATATATTTAAATAAGCCCAATTCTTGAATGATCGAAATAATACATTTGATGAATACCTTCTTTTAAAGACGATTTAAAGCATTCCATGATTAAAATTTCCAACTTGAAACAATATTATCAAAACACAGGTAAAACAAATTAATTTAATAACATTAACATTTAAAGAAAACAAAATTCACACTTACCTTGTTTTTATCATAAGAATGAGAATAAAATGTGCTTTGAGTTATTCTTGTTTATGCTTGAAATTTATTACTATGTTTTGAAAACATAGAAGATAAAAAGATGACATTATATAGAAAAGAGTAGTTATGGAGGTCATTAAAATTGTGAAAGAGTGTTTTATGACTCTTTGATCATTTTCTTGGAAAGTTTGAAAGTCGGGTAAATGACTACTGATTTATTTTGATTTATGTGCATTTATTCTGTATTATTAAGTGAAAAAATTATTATTATACATTTTTTCTACAAAAAATTTATTACTATTCATTGAGTAATTGAATAAATAAGAATGCTAGGTGGCAAGAACATATAGCGTGACACGTGGTACTTCAAAAGAGGCTCAACATGTCTTTTTATGTTATTATATATAGATTAGCAAATAATAATAATAATAATAATAATAATAATAATAATAATAATAATAATAATAATAATAATAATAATAATAATAATAATAATAATAATAATAATAATAAGTTGTAATGATAATAATAATACGTAATACGTATGCATGTATATATATTTATATACTACCATCCTACTCTTATACTCCCTCCATTTTTCTATTTTCACCCCATTTTCCTTTTTTGGCAAATTATCTATTTTCACTTCAATTCTCTTCTTTCCTTATTTAGACTATCTTTTTTCATTCTTTAATCATTCTTTTCACTCCACTTACATCTCTTTTATTACTTTTTTATTCTTTAATCATTCTTTTCACCCCACTTACAACTCTTTTATTAAATTTTCATTCTTTAATAATTTTTCTTAATATGTGTAAAAAGAAATGAGGTAAACAAAAAAAATGGAGGGAGTATAATCTACCCTACCCTTATCCACTCACCTTATCCTAACACAATCTCATTTCATCCAACACATATTTCTTTTAAAAGAGAAAGGGAAAGAAAAGGAAGAGAATAAAGATCGTCTTTTACCCCTCCGCCTCGAGATCGTAAAGTAATAACTTCTTAAACTAGTTTATATTTATTTAATTTACACCGTTGACCTGCCTTGACCCCGACTCATCTTTGACCACCACTCCTACCACCGTTGACCACCCAAAAGACGGGTTTGACCGAGTATTTAGGGCTTGTTGGGCTATTTTGTGAAGCCGTCTTAAGACGAGTTTTGACCCACCTTTCATGACTGTCTTGTGATGACCTTGGGTGTGTTGTGTCGTGGGTTGAGTGGGGGTTGTAATGGTGGTAATTGGCGGTGGATTGGTTGGTGTTAGGTGATCGAAAATGGGTGTCAAAGGGGGTTACATGGGTTAGGTTAGCCGATTGTGTTTTGTTGGTTGTTGGTGGTGGTTGTCGTGGTTGCTGCTACTGTTGTTGTGTGGGTGTTGCTGGGTGGTGGCAGGAGGGGGAGCCGGTGGTGGTTGGTGTGGTGTGTCCTGATGTTAGGTTGTGCGGCCATAGTGCTGGCCGTGGGCGAGGGTGTTGGTCGTGGACCACCATGGCTGGTGGTGGTGGCCAACGGTGGCAGCGGAGGTGGTGGTTGTAAGGAGGGAGTTCGGGTGTGAGTACGATTCGGGATTTGAATATATTAAGACGGGTTCTTATTTAATTAATTAATTCGTATTTAATTTAATTAGATTAATTAGTAATTAAATATTTTTAATTATTGTATTTAGGTAACGGTTTTGTGGAAGATTATTATTATTCGGATTGCTTACGGAGTATGCTAAAAGGTAAGTTTATCCTACTCAGTTTCAATATTATGTCTAATTGTTAAATGAGTTATTTGTCATTCATTTGCATTGAATGAGTCGTTAATTGGCACGTTATACTGTATCTTGCATTTATTGTATTCTCTTGTATTCGGAGGACATGGTGAATTACTTGTTGTTATGGAGACGTAAGGCGGTTAAAAGACCGTCTTACGCTTGAGTCGCCTCTTAGAGCTTCCCACTCTAAGAGAGATCTGCACATTAATGACTTGAGTTTGGAGGGACTCGTGTATTTGAGACACGACGTCTGGCAAGGGACCCGGTTGGCTTCCGTGCCCGGTACGCATGGGCGTGTCCCGATACCTGTTTGTGAGTTGTGGTGTCGTGGGCTTGTCCCCGGCACCGGTGGTTGTGGGTACGTCTGGGCGTGTCCCGGTAACGGCGTGGTGGTTGTTTGATAGCGTGTCATTCATATCATAGTCATGTTGCATATTCACACACTTGTGTCGTATCCTACTTTATTTATTGAAAATGACGTTTGTGTGTCTGTGTAATTGTCACCTATTTTCGCGGTGGCCTGTGTAGATCCATATGATATTTCCGATCATATGGAGAACAGGTTGAGTACAGGTTTTGCTTGTTGACGTAATCGGAATTTGGGTCGCGCCTTGGACTCGGAGTCGAGTAGCATAGCATAGATGACATTGATGGTAAGCGACATATAATTTTTATAGTTCACATTTATTCATTTGTTTACGTTTATGTAATCACTAAACTAGTCATTTATATAAAAAGGTTTCTTAATTGTAATTCCGATTTAACTGCCTCGGAAAAGCGAGACGGTAACATCTCCCAATTACCTTGGCCGAGTAAGAAAGGGGTGTTACAGGTATGGTGGCATAACGAGAGGGAGCCTGGCGCCAACCTGCAGTCCCATAGGCACGGTTGTAATACCTCGGATATTTGAGCTGTTGGGTACTCTATCGAGTAGGACTTACTCTGTCGAGTAAGTCATTAACGCATTCTGGAGTACGTTCTGCTTTATAGTTACCCGATCGAGTAAGGGCAACTCGATCAAGTAGGCGGTACTGGATCGAGTACATTAGTTACTCGATCGAGTAAGTCGTGTTTTATGGTTTTCGGTCGGGTTTGATTGTAAAACGAGGAGAAGTATTTAAAGTTCATTCGACAGTTCTTTTACTTTTACTTTCTGATACCCGTCGTTGTGAGTACCAAAAATAAGATTTATAAAACCTATTAAAACTAACAGAAGCTAGTGGTAACAGGGTCGAACCACAGGGAGGCGAATGTAATTAATAGTTGTCTAATTCAGTCTAAGGTAACGAATGTGGGGGTTGAATTGGTTTTGTCTATAACTAAAGGCAATAAAAGACAATAAACTAAATAGACGGATAAAACAGATAATAAAAGGGTACTAGGATGGTCGGTTCACTATAGTTTCGGCGGCAGCATACTAAGTAGGTCTAAATCAAACACATGAGGCGGGAAAACAAGAGGTCCTCTCGGTCTACTCTTAACAGATAACATCTTTCGATCTCGCTATAAGTCCCTAATATCACTAATACTGACTTTCGCCCTGAAAAGTGACTGATAATCTAAACTTTACCTATCTTTCGATCTCAGCATAGTTTAGTCATTTTAATTGGTGGTCAATCAACTGTCCCTATCTTTCGATCTAATGGGTCAGTCACATCCTAAACATTCAACTAGTCGCGTGCACTCGATTCGTCGAATAAAGAATTAAAACAATTAAAACGAAGGTAAAACCTCACGTGGCCAGTCGATCGACTGAGGTAACCGGTCGATCGACTGACACGCGATTTCAGTCCATGTTAATTCTACGCCGCCTAATCTATAGTTCCCCTACATACTAGTACAAGCAATTTAGCTACTCATACTGAAATTAAAAGGCAACAATAAAATTGGCTAAATAAACTACAGAATTCATGATTAATACGGTAAAATAAACAATTAACATAAAATGGCAATTCGGCTTGGGAAACTGATCTAGCAATTCTATAACTATGAACGAAAGCAAAATAACTGAACAAAACCAGAAAGTACCGTGTGAATTGCGAAGGAAAAGAACAAAGTCGAATGCCAAAGTGAATTGTATTCAATACCGAAATAATCCTCGAACCCTAATTAATATTCTAAAAACTGATGAAACTGAATGTAAAACTTGATAATTTTCTGAATGAATGTATCTCTGAACTAGGTTACGTTATATAGAAAGTATACGTAACATAATTCCTAAACCTAATATCGCTTTGGGCTTTGGGAAACTCGTTCTATATCTTCACGTCTAAGTAGCGGCTTGGTCGATCGACTGAGGTAACCGGTCGATCGACTGCTCTTCAGTGTACAGTAGCTTCTGTAGTCGTGGGTTGGTCGATCGACTAAGGGGGCCAGTCGATCGACTGCTTTAGCTGGTAATCCGCTTTTAACTTCTCGTGGATTTGTCTTTTGGGCCTCGAAAAGCGCACCAAGCTCGTTCCTTAAGTAAATACTTCACGTCAAATGCAATGCAAGATACTCGGGGACGGATTTAGCTCGATTTCCGCTGAATTCTTCACATTTCTGCAATAATGTACAAAAATACAGAAGTAGACGGAAATAGGGAGAAATGTAGCATAAACTACACAAATGAGCTCTGAAATGCGTGTAAAATAGGGTGTAAAACATCATATAAATGACACGCATCAAACTTCCCCAAACCAAACCCTTGCTTGTCCCCAAGCAAGAACAAGACTCGATCTAATGACCTAATGGAACGAGTTCAATCTCAGAGCGAATTGCAAACTGTAGAGCCTAAACCATTTTAATGCAACAACCAACAATCAATTAGCAATGCGAATCATGCAACCGAGTTATGAAGTCGTTAAAAACTGCTGAACCGTCAACCATAGAGACTTATCAAATTGGACTCTTACGGGTCGCTCATATCACACATAAGCACAGGTGAATATATAAGAGGATAGAAAGAATTCATTTTGTAAAGACTCTCACCTAACTACGACCTATAAGAACATGCCTGCATTATAATATGAAAGTAATCTCTATGACCGTACATATGCATTCCAACCAATCAAATGACCATGACACATGCCGAGGTAAATATGGATATGTGAGGTATGGGTAGGAAAGGCAAAACATTTATGGGAATGTGGGGGTACAGGTGATCAAGCTAGTACCGTAACAGAACCATATGACAATATCCACTTCTTGCTCAAACTTCAATTAACACGGTGCTATAGCAAGCACAAAACTCACAATCTCTGAAATAATTAATCAATGAACTCCCCATAAGATATAAATGCAACATGGGAGCAAAAATCGCCAAATAATAAAGACTGAATCATGCGAATTGATTTCTTCTTTTCTTCGGACCGCAGTCGATCGACCAGAACGGGCAGTCGATCGACCGCTTTGAACAGTGCATAACTCTTTTTTTTTCTTTCTTCTTTTTTCGAATCATATTTTTCTTTCTTTTTTTTCTTTTTTCAATTCTTTTTTTTTTCTTCCCTTCTTCATTCTTTTTATCCAACTAAATCTCAATAAGAGTATATGCCACCAAAATCGAGGTAACAATCCCAAGAACATAGACTACTAGCTTGACAAGGGCAGGCTAAGTGTAGAATGTAGTAATGGGACAAAAAGGCTGTTTTTGGCAGTGTGAAGCTTATGGGCAAAACGAATAAAGGGAAACCTCTACCACATGTGTCAACAAACCACAAACCGAATGCATACAGGTATTAAGAAGATTAAGTTCATATTTATGCACATTTATGTAACATGTCTCATAAGGAGTAACTACTCACAATCCTAGATAAACTGGTCATAGATGTCACCAGTTATAGGCTCTAAACCTCAGAAAATATAAGTAGTTTGCCAAAAATCAAAATCAAGTCTCAAGCCCAGCAAGTAAATTAACGAAAACTCGTAGATTATGCATTTGATTCTACTAATAACATGTCAATTAGAAAGGTTTAGGCATAAACAGATGCAAATGCAATGTCATCATTGAAATACTACCGTTCCGACTCGACCTATATGCTAAAATAAACGTGCAATTTTTTTGAAATTTTTGAAATTTTTCAATTTTTTTTGGTATTTTGTATATATGAGAAATGAGATAAACAATGCAAAACAGAAATGTAAACGTGAATGCAAGCAAATGATATGCGACGCAAAACCCTTCCCCAAACCAAATCACACAATGTTCCCATTGTGCAAAATCATATAATGAAACAAAAGAGAAACGGGAATTTGCGTGAAAATAAATAAAAACGACATGAAGTGGAACTTGGGAACTCACAAGACTTTAAGCGCAGAAAAAGGAAACCTCCCCAAACCAGCGTGAGCTAGGAGGTTTCAGTAGCTAGCAGTGCTACCAATAAGTACCTGAAAGACAAACAAATACCACGCATAAAACCGAGAAAGCAATTTTGAAGCGATATTATGTGCATAATTGAGAAGAATAGAAGAAATAAATAATATGACGAAAGATAAAGTGGAGTAGAAAACTCCCTCAATTCCGCAAACGACCAAACACAGCAGGGGAGAGGTCGGGAAAAGGTACAGCAGTGCTGATGCGACCATAATTGGCGCATATTTAGCCCCCGAATTACCATTGTTTCTATGCTTTTTAGTGCCTATTTGGGTCATTTCTTATCTTTAGTTCTTTGTTTTGCATATTCTTTGAGATTTTGATCCCTTGGTAGGAAAGGAGTAAGAATCTTGCATTTTCATGGCAAAACAAGGCTAAATTGATCATATTCAATGACCAAGCATCAAGGAGAGACAAGACTAGAAGGCCTTTGTACATAGCATAGTAGAAGAGCATTGTTGAGAAAAGGATCCTTGAGTCCCCAAGGAAATCCCCAAGGAATTCATGAAGAAAAGGGAAGAAAAAGAAGAAGGAAAGTTGCTGAACTACAATCCGAACGGATTGTAGAGAATCCGTCCGTCCTCGCCAGTCCGAGCGTCCTCACCAGGAATCCGCTCGGATTCCCCATGCCCAGTCCGAGCGTCTTGTTCCTTGATCCGCTCGGATCGTCCATCCCAGATCCGGCCGTCCCGACTCCCAGCCGCACGGATCACAGCACAACACAGTTTCGTTCTTCAAGCTACGAAATGGAGAAGCCCTTCTCTCGGATAATCCCGAAGGCTCCTTGCTCAACTTAAAAAGTGTAATTACTAGTTTAGCCCTTAGTTAACCCTAATGCATCCTCCCTAATTTTTACTATAAATACCCCATTAGTCTAATTAGAGGAGCATGTTCTTCTTATCAATAATTAGTGTAGTTAATATCAATCAAATCTCTCTTCAATATTGTAATCAAATATTAATCAAGTTTTAATCCAAGTTTTAGTTCTTTAATCTCTCTCTTGTTCTTACTTTATTTTGGGTAATTGAAGATTATTTGGGTTATTATTGGGAGATTGACAACCTCTCAATCTAGGATTCAAGTACTTCTATTATTCTTGCTTTATTATTGGAATCATTAGTAGGTATAATCTCTTAATCCCTTTTTTAATTATTGCTAATTACTTTCATTTATTCATCATGTTTCATTATGTTGGTATGATTGACAACCTTTCTAGCATGTTCAATATGATGATGAGTGAGTAGTCTCTTAGCTAGGGTTTAATGGGTGATTAGGGGAAACCAACATGGGAATGATTCATGCTTAAATTAATATGCTTTCATATCTTATTTGCTTGCTTGTTTTGATCTTAATACATGCACATGTTATATTTGATGAAATGCTAAGCCTATGAATCCTTGCATTTATTATCATCTTCCATCCTTTCAACTTGACTTGTAAGACATAACCCAACTCGAGTCTTGTTAGACCATGCATGTGTTAAGTAGGGAAGATTAAGTCGACTTGTAGGTGTTGTACAATCCAAGAGATTCGGCTCCGGGACCCAAACTTTCCTAGGATTGTAAGATATAACCCAACTCAATCCATCACAACAATAATTGCTTGCTTATAATTTGAGAACATGTTTGTATGATCATATCCCATGATTCCCCTATGAACCCATGACACCCTAGTGCTTTTAATCAATTGTTTACACCCTTATTTCATTTACCTTGTTAGTTTATTTTCATTGCTATTTTAGTTTAGTAACCTTCTACATCAACCAAATTTGTGACACCCCTAGACACCACTAGTTACAATAGAATCTTCATTTCAATACCCGTCCCTTGGGATCCGACCTTTACTTGCCTCTTTACTAATTGTAGAGTTGTTTGTGAAGTATAAATTGTGTTTTGTATCGACCATTGACCAACGACCACATATGCTTAATTGTGAACACCAAATGGCTCCGATCAAAAATGGCGCCGTTCTTGGGGACGGTGTTTAATTGATTTAAGATTTCTTTTATTGTTTTTAGTTGTGTCTTTTTCACCTTGGGGAAGTAAAACTCCTCAAGGATTGTTCTAATTGTTTTTGAGTTGTTTGATATTTTGCATGTCTAGAAGGTTACAAAGAGATTTGTTACCTTTTGACCGTGAAATTGAAAGAACCTTGACGAATAATAGGAGACTTGTTAGGAGGAATTTGGGAGGTGTTGGTGAAGTTGTTCAACCCACTAGTGAGTTTGTCAATCCTTTCACAATAGAAGGAGAAGAAAACCCATTAAACAATACCACACAAAATCCACCTACAATGCCTAAATTCTCGTCACACTCTATACCCACCGAGGAGGATCTACCAAATGGTACTCCTACCCCACAACATCTTACCGGAAACTTTATTGCCAAGTCCGCCTTCATCCAACTAGTTGAGAGGAGCCAATTCGGGGGGATGCCTAGTGAGGACCCTCATTCTCATATGGAAACATTTTGTGATTATTGTGAAGCTATCTCTCAAACGGGCGTGACTCAAGACCAAATAAGATGGGTCTTATTTCCTTTTTCGTTAATCGGCACCGCAAAGCAATGGTTGAAGGGCCTTGATAAGGCCACCCTTGGAATAGATTCTTGGAAGAAACTAGCTCTAGCTTTCTACAAAAAATTCTACCCACCGGAAAAGACCAATATGCTAAGAGCTCAAATTACGGGTTTTAAGCAAAGGGATGAAGAATCTTTGTATGAAGCTTGGGAGCGGTTCAAAGGTATTTGTCGCTCATGTCCTCACCATGGACTTAGCGAATGGTTTTTAGTGCAACAATTTTGGAATGGTCTATATGAAGATTCTAGGAACATTCTCAATATGGGATCAAATGGAATGTTCACCGAAGTTGATGACAATCAAACATGGAACAAGATTGAGGAAATGGCGGTCCATAATTCACAATATAGTAGGCCTCGCAAGGCTACTAGAGGAGGAAAGTATGAAGTGGATACCGTTACTCAATTGGGTGCTCAACTTAGTGCTCACATTGACACAATCAACTTGAAGTTTGAACAAGCTATGGCTAGACTTGAGGAAAGCTCAAAATCATCAAAGCATCATGTCAATGCCTTGACGGCATCCTCATCAATCCCAAGCGGGATATGTGAGAATTGTGGAACCTTAGGTCATGACTCAAGCGAATGTAGGGGAACAACCGAACAAGTCAATGCTTTCCAAGCTTACAAAAGTGGTACCCCTTATTCAAATTTTTACAATGAAAACACCAAGTTCCATCCAAATCTCTCATACAAAAGCCAAAATGTCCAAAACCCTCAAACAACATACACTCCACCACCCATGAGAAATCAAAATCAAAGACCCTTTTTCAATCAAAACCAAGGTTACCAAAATCAAAATCCATACAATCACCACAATGACCAAAGTTTTGATGTCCAAAAAGCGGTCCTTCAAATGCAAAAGAATCAACAAGAATTTTTCACCCAAATGCAAAAAGATAGCCAAGCAAAAGACACCACCATCAACAACATTCTAGCTCACACCAAGATGTTGGAAACACAATTGACCCAACTAGCATCTTCAAGCTCACAAAGACAAAAGGGGCAATTACCACCTCAAGGTAATCCCCTAGACATGAAACGGTTAGTGCCATTCACTTGAGAAGTGGTACAAGGTATGAAGCACCGAAGGAGCAAGTTGAGGATGAAGTTGTGAGAGCTAGTGAGAATGAAGTTGTGGTGCAAGGTCCCAAAGAAGGGGAATCATCAAAAGAAGAAAGCTCAAAGAAAAATGAAGACAAAGCCAAAGAAAAGGAGCCCATTGTGATTAGACTTCCTTTTCCAAGTCGACAAGCCAAGCCTAAATTTGATGATCAACTTGGAAAGTTCATGGAAATTGTGAAGAACTTAGAAGTCTCAATTCCTTTCACGGAATTAATCAATCACGTTCCGGCCTATGCAAAGTACATGAAAGATATCCTCACAAAGAAGAAGTCAATCCGGAAACTTGAGACTATCGCCTTCACCAAGGTGAGTAGTGCAATTCTTCAAGGAGTTCACCTCCAAAACTAAAGGATCCGGAAGCTTCTCAATACCGTGTACCATTGGCGACACAACGATCAACAAAGCCTTATGTGATCTAGGGGCTAGTGTGAGTGTCATGCCGTACTCGGTAAGTAAAAGGTTGGGAATGGGAGAGCTTAAATGTACCAATATCACTCTTCAAATGGCCGATAGATCGACGAAGACACCGCTAGGGATATGGGAAGATGTCCCCGTGCGAATTGGGAAGTTTTTCATCCCGGTGGACTTTGTCATAGTTGATATGGAGGAAGATTCCAACATTCAATCATCTTAGGGAGACCTTTCCTACACACCGCGGGTGCGGTAATTGATGTGAAACATGGAGAGCTCACTCTAGAAGTGGGAGATGAAAGCATAACTTTTAATCTTGACAAGACCATGAGAGCTCCTCGTTTGCATGAGCCATGTTTCATGATTGATCATTATAGCCGGAAAGATGAGAAGAAGAAATCGGAACTCCAATGGAGGAAGAAAGTTGAAGATGCTCCATTCAAAGAGCAAGTGAATTTTGACAAGGAGAGCTTGCAAAGCTCATCAAAATCAACCAAGGAAGAAGATGATGGCCTCATTGGCCAAGAGAAGAAATTGGGAGAGTTGTCCCCATCCAAGCAAGAGATTTTCAATGATCAACTCAATGAAGTTTGTGGTCTTTGGGACGACGAATTTGAAGGGATCTTCAATCCCTACATTGGGCATGCCATCGATCATGATCAACAACAAGGACCACGGTCTATTGAGGACCTCTACCATAACAATGAACAAGCTTTTGATTACTTCTTCAAGGTGTTGAGCAACATCAACAACACCTTGAACATGCCCCCTTGACATCTCATCAAGAATGAGAGTTTGGTGGAGTCCTCCCTAAACCACCACTTGTAAATATTTCTAACTCCCTAACTTACATTTAATTTTTGTATTGCATTTTTGTCATTTTTGGATTTTATTTTTACTTTGATCAAAATAATTGTCATGTAAGAGAGAAGTGAGGGAGGGACTAATGATTTTAATTGATGTGTAGTGCTTTACCTTAGTGTGGGGATGGCAATTGCCTAGGCTATTCATGCCTTAGTAGTGCCCCATTAATGAAGAACACAAGATTTGAAAGAAAGAAAGAATGATAAGGGAATGCGTTGGTGCACGGATGGAATCAATCCGTGTACACAAGGACCAATCCGAGCGGATTCTGAAAATCCGCCCGTCTGCAGAGAGGATCCGAGCGTCCTGCGAGAAGACGCCCGTCTTGGGCAATGAAAAACTGCAAATTCTTGATCGTTGAAGAATCCGAGCGGATTTACGGAAAGACGCCCGTCTCACGAAATCCGCCCGTCTTGTGAACAATCCGTCCGTCTTGCAGCTGAAGAAAAACAAAAAAAAATCTCTGGACAAGAATCCGTCCGTCCTGCACACAATCCGCCCGTCTCATCCAAAAAGAATCCGAGCGGATTCCCCAGAATCCGCCCGTCTTTAGGCGGGATTTTTGAAAATTTGAAGCTGAAGAATCCGAGCGGATTGCGCCTAATCCGCACGGATTGTCCCTGCGTCCTAAAATTGTCGAGTTCTTTAAATACCCACCCCACCTTCATTCATTCATTCATTCACTCATAAACACCACCCATAACATCAAAACCCTCATCCTCTCCATCTCAAAAACAAAAACCCTCAACAAAACTCACCAAAATCAAATCAAACCATCTTTCAAAAAACAAATCAATCACTCCATCTTCATTAACAATCAAAACCAAGAACAAAATCTTCACCTTTGAATTGATTTTTGTTCTCATAAAGGCAAAGCCTTTCACCTTCAAAATCGATTTGGGCATTCTACAAATTGAAGATTTTTGATCTTTTTCTTGGTTAGCTCATCAAATGGCAAGAACAAAGGGAGCAACAAAAGCAAAAGCAAAGGCAACAAAGGCACCAAAGACTACAACTCTCTCTCAAAGGCAAAAAGCTCTACAAATGAAGAAAGCTTTGGCAATGGTGGTATCAACACCAAGCTTGGAAGTGCAACCACCTCAAAAAATTTCTATGGAAGCATCACCCTCTACTCCGGTAATTAATCAACTCTTGCATTATCCGGAGGTAACATTCATTTCCGATTCCCATAGAAATACATTTGTCAAGTTTGCTATGAAACAAATTCAATCCACCAAATTCATATGCCAAGATGCTTTAGAGAAGTTGGGTGTTCTTGAACAAACAAGAGTCTTTTTCAATGCCATGGGTTTAAAGAAATTGTTTGAAATGAAGGAAGTAACATACCCCTCCCTTGTCTTGGAATTCTTAAGTTCTTTAAAAGTGACAAAAGTTGAGAATAGGAAAATATTGAGTTTCGTCTAGCTAACACTAGTAGACGCATTACCTTTCCGGAATTGGGTGAAATTTTGGGTCTTAGCGATGAACATAAATTCTATAAGCAATATGGGAAGTATGATCCCGAGCCTCTTTGGGAGGCAATCTCCGGGAAGAAATTTGAAGATTTCAAAGCTTGTCGTGCTCTTTTGGTCCATCATCCGGGCATAAGAATATGGCACAAAGTTGTGGGAAATACCATAATTGCTAGGAAAGACACCAATCATTTCACGGGACTCGATTTTATTCTCCTTGAATCAACTTTGAATATTGGAAGAATTCACACCAAGCCTTACAATTCTTTGAGGCTATTGGTTGATAGATGGCTCCATGTAGATAGTGGGAAGAAGGGTCAAACCGTAATTGTTAATGGCGGCCTTGTCACGGTCCTAGCCAAGCACTTTGATCCTAATTTCAATAAGGATAGCAAGTACAAGGCTAAGGATGGTGGCCATCTTATTGATATGTCCACCTTGATTAACAAGTTTAAGTGGGTTGTTCACAATTCCCTTGATACCAAGTATGGGTGGCTTACAAGTGAGGCTCGATCATTCACTTTACCCGCAAAGATTTGCCGTCTTAGTGTCCACCGGACCAACTATTTACTTCCCCTATCCAAAGAAGCCGAGTACATCATCCAACAACAAAAGGGTGATCATGAAACCCCCTCCTCTTCCATTGTTATACCACCTTACCCCTATGATTATGAAGAGTTCAAACCACAAGGAGTTGAAATTGGGAAAGACTATGTCACTCTTCTTATGCAAGCCATGCACAAGCAAGCTCATGAAGATCGGAAGAATGCTTATTTGGCTCAATATCCTCCCCTCCTACATCTAGCTAGGCAAGGACTCCTTGATCCATCTTGTCCTTTGCCTAGTTGGGCGGATAAAGAAGCCTTGTTTCCGGGTGCATCTAGGGAAGTGGTGGAAGACAATGAGGTTGTTGGAAATGATGAGGAGATTGATGATAATATTGAGGAAGAAGCAAGTGGAGATGAAGAAAGAGATGGTGAAGATGGTGAAGCTAATGATGAGGAAGATGGTGATGAAGAAAGCAAAGAAGAAAGTGCCAAAGAAAGTGGCAATGTGACCACTTCTCATGAGGGAAGTGGTGATGATAGTAGCATGATGGAAGACTAGCCTTGGAGATTCCTACTCTCCCACGGTTTGTCTATATCTCTTTGTATTTTATTTCATTTTGATCATTGTTGGTTTAGTCCTAGCAACACCAAAGGACTCACACCTCGGTTCCTTTGAGGTGTTCTTTATTGTTCCCATTTTTGAAAATCCAAAATGACAATCTAGTTTCATGCATAGCATAGTGTGTGCATGAACTCCCCATGCTTTGACATTAGCAATAGTGTCTTGCTTGGTTTGGGGAAGTTAATGCATACGCAACGGGAGGTAATTTAAATTATCCTCTCCGTCATAACAAAAACCATGCATCATGTAGTATAGCTTAGTGTAGAATTGCATTTAGTATAGAAATCATGCATCATTCTTGCATAATTTCCATCATTTTGGCCATTGAGGACAATGCCCATATTAGTGTGGGGATGGGAATTCTAACACTTAACTTTTATTCAAAAACCATAAAAATTGAAAAATTTCAAAAATCATAAAAATTTGAAAAATTGAAAATCCAAAAACAAGTTCATTTCCTTTGTATATATTGTCTTGTATATATTGTGTTTGTTTCATCCTTGTTCACTTTGATTGACTACGCCACATCCGAGACATGAGGATATTGAAGACCGCATGGTATGATCTTTCCAATCTCCTTTTTCCTCTTTATGTTAATGACTATGTGGCTTTATTTTGATTAATGCGGTAAAAACAATGTGAACTTAGGATTGTATCTAGTTTATTTGGCATAGTAGTTGGTAGAATCATATGCATTAGGATGTTTATATGTTAGTTGCATCATGGCATGTAGTTGCATGTTAGAAAAATTTTGCGAAACCGTCTACTTGGGAAGCTTGACAAGTGTATATAGGCCCTAGTAGATGCTTTTTATTCTTAAGACTTTGCTTGTTAGAATACTTGTAAAACACCCTAGGATGTGTCATGCTAGTATCCTTTGACCCATGGTTTAAGGCCTAGTCAAGAGTACCTTGTGGTGTGATAACTCCTTGGCTACCGTTTATTCCAAGGTGACCCTTGAAACCATGCATACTTCTATCATTCATCCATGTTCTACCATATTTTTGTCATCAAAGGGAATGGGCACAAAACAAAGAGAAATTGATTTGAGTTCAAGAAAAGAAATGAAAAATGAAAAGAAAGTTTGCAAAAATGCATCAAATGAAAAGAGGAGCAAAAATAGAACTCCTAAAGCTTCAAATACAAGGCACCCTCGTTACTAATTGGGGTGACTTTGAAAATGTTCAAAAGAAATGCAAAAAGTTGTCAAGTATTGAAATGCCAAAAATCAAAAAGAATGGCAAAGAAAGTGTTCTCAAAAAGTCAAATGCCAAAGAAATTTGGGGGGAAAACAAAAACAAAAGCAAACTCCCAAAATGAAACTCAAATATCTATCGATCCCTTTATCCATCGTATCCATTTTTGTGCATGGTAGAGAGGGGACGACCCTTCTTCTTGTCTAGGCAAGAGGGGGAATTCCGCGATCCTCCAGTGTTTCTAACATCATAGGGAGTCTACTCTTGACAAAAGCATTTAACGATTGAGGACAAAGGTACCCTAGCTTGACACATTTTGGAGGTGATTTATTGGTATCCTTCTAGGCTTAGTAGTTTGAACAAATTGCATCTATGAAGGATTGTGTACCCTTGAATTGCTTCCCTTGTAGATAATTTCCGCCACTTAGATGAGGAAAGTGGCTATTCTTTTGTAGATGCATCCATTATGTGTTTTTGTGTGCTTTAATGATTGGATGTGTCGCCATTTTGGCAAGACCCACCTTGCCTTGCAAGAAGGCATCCTACCTCATGGTTGTCTTGTTGTGAGTTGAAGGGGCGGAGTGAGACCCGCTAATTGTCTCATATCGGCTATTATTATTAGGTTAGGTTAGTATTGGTCCTAGTCTTTGTCACCTCTTTACTCGGGACGAGCAAAGGTTCGGTTTGGGGATATTTGATGCGACCATAATTGGCGCATATTTAGCCCCCGAATTACCATTGTTTCTATGCTTTTTAGTGCCTATTTGGGTCATTTCTTATCTTTAGTTCTTTGTTTTGCATATTCTTTGAGATTTTGATCCCTTGGTAGGAAAGGAGTAAGAATCTTGCATTTTCATGGCAAAACAAGGCTAAATTGATCATATTCAATGACCAAGCATCAAGGAGAGACAAGACTAGAAGGCCTTTGTACATAGCATAGTAGAAGAGCATTGTTGAGAAAAGGATCCTTGAGTCCCCAAGGAAATCCCCAAGGAATTCATGAAGAAAAGGGAAGAAAAAGAAGAAGGAAAGTTCTTTGAACTACAATCCGAACGGATTGTAGAGAATCCGTCCGTCCTCGCCCGTCCGAGCGTCCTCACCAGAATCCGCTCGGATTCCCCATGCCCAGTCCGAGCGTCTTGTTCCTTGATCCGCTCGGATCGTCCATCCTGATCCGGCCGTCCCGACTCCCGGCCGACGGATCACAAAGACAAAGACAGCTTTCGTTCTTCAAGCTACGAAATGGAGAAGCCCTTCTCTCGGATAATCCCGGAGGCTCCTTGCTCAACTTAAAAAGTGTAATTACTAGTTTAGCCCTTAGTTAACCCTAATGCATCCTCCCTAATTTTTACTATAAATACCCCATTAGTCTAATTAGAGGAGCATGTTCTTCTTATCAATAATTAGTGTAGTTAATATCAATCAAATCTCTCTTCAATATTGTAATCAAATATTAATCAAGTTTTAATCCAAGTTTTAGTTCTTTAATCTCTCTCTTGTTCTTACTTTATTTTGGGTAATTGAAGATTATTTGGGTTATTATTGGGAGATTGACAACCTCTCAATCTAGGATTCAAGTACTTCTATTATTCTTGCTTTATTATTGGAATCATTAGTAGGTATAATCTCTTAATCCCTTTTTTAATTATTGCTAATTACTTTCATTTATTCATCATGTTTCATTATGTTGGTATGATTGACAACCTTTCTAGCATGTTCAATATGATGATGAGTGAGTAGTCTCTTAGCTAGGGTTTAATGGGTGATTAGGGGAAACCAACATGGGAATGATTCATGCTTAAATTAATATGCTTTCATATCTTATTTGCTTGCTTGTTTTGATCTTAATACATGCACATGTTATATTTGATGAAATGCTAAGCCTATGAATCCTTGCATTTATTATCATCTTCTATCCTTTCAACTTGACTTGTAAGACATAACCCAACTCGAGTCTTGTTAGACCATGCATGTGTTAAGTAGGGAAGATTAAGTCGACTTGTAGGTGTTGTACAATCCAAGAGATTCGGCTCCGGGACCCAAACTTTCCTAGGATTGTAAGATATAACCCAACTCAATCCATCACAACAATAATTGCTTGCTTATAATTTGAGAACATGTTTGTATGATCATATCCCATGATTCCCCTATGAACCCATGACACCCTAGTCTTTTAATCAATTGTTTACACCCTTATTTCATTTACCTTGTTAGTTTATTTTCATTGCTATTTTAGTTTAGTAACCTTCTACATTAACCAAATTTGTGACACCCCTAGACACCACTAGTTACAATAGAATCTTCATTTCAATACCCGTCCCTTGGGATCCGACCTTTACTTGCCTCTTTACTAATTGTAGAGTTGTTTGTGAAGTATAAATTGTGTTTTGTATCGACCATTGACCAACGACCACATATGCTTAATTGTGAACACCAAATGGCTCCGATCAAGTGCAGGGTGGTCGATCGACCACATCACTCAGTCGATCGACCGAGGTGAAAGGAACAGTAGCTCCTGGAAACTGCAGACCAGTCGATCGACTGAAAATACTGCTGTAACTTCTGATTTCTTCGTTTGTTGCTCAATATCTTGAGCTAATCAGGTCTAAAACCTGCAGGTGCATAATAATACGCGCCCAAAATTGCGCAAAACCCAAAGTAATGTCTAAAGTGCTTAAAAATCCTAAGCAACAAAATTTAATGCGAAGTCTCGCGCACACAAAAGCAGTAAAGAAAAAGGGTTCAACGAAAGCAAATAAAATGAATGTTTGATAAAGCATTTGATCAACTAATAGTTGATCAAGAACGGCCACGGAATGGCCCACATGCTTGGCTCCTGGCTACATGAGGTAGCCTCAACCGTGCTCATCTTCTCAGCTGCACCCTTCACAACTTCAGCATCCACAGAACTCAACAGATCAACATGTCGGACATCTTCCCACTCAATGACCTCTTCGGACTCGTCAGAATCCAAATCAGACTCCGTTGCTTTGAGCGGCTCTGATACCCCTCGTTGTGAGTACCAAAGATAAAATTTATAATCTCCTATTAAGACTAACCTAGGCTAGTGGTAACAGGGTCGAACCACAAGGAGGCAGTTGTAAACTTTAGTTGATTTATGTTTAGTCCGAGGTAACTATTGTGGGGGTTGAATTGAATTGGTCTACAGCTAAAAGTGAACAAAGATAATAAACTAGATAAACGATTTAAACAGATAAAAGAAGGGTACTAGGATGGTCGGGTCATTATAGCTTCGGCGGCAAAGAAACTAAGTCGGTCTCAATCAAACACGGGTAAGGCGGAAATAAAGAGGTCCTCTCGGTCCACTCTTAACAAATAGCATCTCTCGATCTCGCTATAGGTCCCTAATGTCACTAATACTAACTTTCGTCCTGAAAAGCGACTAATGGTCTAAACTACACCTATCTTTCGATCTTAGCACAGTTTAGTCGATTTAATTGATGGTCAAGTAACTTCCCCTATCTTTCGATCTAATGGGTCGGTCACAAAATAAGTATCTAACTGGTCGCATGCATTCAACTCGTTAAATACAAGATTAAATTCAATTAAAACGAAGGAAAACCCTACGGGGTCAGTCGATCGACCAACACGCGAGACAAACCGTGTCTAATCTAATGCCGCCTCTGCCATAAATCGCCTACATCCTAGCACTACAGATTTAGCTACTCATGCTAAGGGTAAAAACAATAACTTTAATAATAAGATTAACTAACGGATTCATGCTTGAAACGACAAAGAGAATAATTAACATAAACAATAAATTGGCTACGGGAATTAACTAGCAATTCTAAACTATCGATAAAATAAAGATGAACTGTAATTAAGGCAGAAGAGTACCGAATTGCAGAGGAAAGATTAGTTATTAAGAACCGAAATTCCAATGCTCAACAATCCCAAACCCTAATTATCAAGAACCGTATGCGAAGACTTAATGTAAATTACTGAATAAAACTTGAGTAAAAACTCAGATAAAAACTTGATACCAAACTGACTGTTTCATGTTACGTTATATAGCAAATAACGTAACATCTTATTTCCTAAACCTAGCATCATGGGCTTGCGCTTTCTCGATCTTCTAATTCTCGTCTTGAATAGAAATCGTCGATCGATTGATAAGGTCAGGTCGATCGATCGCTCCTCAAAGAAACAAAAGAGCTTCGAACCCGAACATTGGTCGATCGATCGAGGATTATGGTCGATCGACTAATGGAGCTGCTACTTGACTTCTTTTAACTCGTGGACTTGTCTTTTGGGCCTTGGATTGCGCACCAAGCTCGTTCCTTAAGTGATCCCTTTACGTCATTTGCAATGCACGGTTTACTCGGGACGGATTTGGCTTGATTTCCCGTTGAATTCTTCACATTTATGCAATAATGTACAAAATACGGAAGTAGACGGAAATAGGGAGAAATGTAGCATAAACTACAAGAATGAGCTCGAAATGCGTGTAAAATGGGATGTAAAACATCATATAAAAGACACGATCGTCAAAGCTCATCTTCGTGCTCTCATCGCTGCCATAGCTATGGCATCCTAGACCACCTCTTTGAATGATCGGCTCCTTCACACCGGAGCTACATGCGGCTCTTCCTTCCCAAACCAGCTCTGCAATATCTAAAACAGAAGCATCTTCCTCCACTTTGCTCCCAATCAGGGGCGGAGGTGTCACAACAGAGTAGGAATTGAGACAGGGCATATCGGAAGCACAAAGTAGGATTTCTTTTCGTAAACCGTATTACATGGTGACGAGCCACATGGGGTCTTTCTTCTTAGCGGGTTGGGCAAAAACAATGGAATGCTTCCCTACTTTGAAGGTCAAGGTTCCCGAGCCTACATCTATGATCGCACCAAAGAAAGTGTGCGAAATGGTCTACCCAATATGATAGGAATATGGGCATCCTCAGGCATATCAAGTACTACGAAGTCAACAGGGAAGAAGAACTTCCCTATTTGCACGGGGATGTCCTCTAAGACTCCTATTGGCTGGACCGCAGATCGGTCAGCCATCTGTACTGTCATGTCGGTGATTGCAAACCTAGTCAATTTTAGCTTCCTAGCAAGACTCAAGGGCATTACACTTATACTAGCTCCTAAGTCACATAATGCCTTCTCAATAGAAAAGGTACCAATGCTACAAGGAACGGAGAAGCTACCTGGGTCTTCTAGTTTGTGAGAGTGCGGTGGGTCGATAAGAACACGACTCTTTAGTAAGTGCGACAGTATGCACAGTTTCAAGTGACCGCTTTTTAGATAAAAGTTGTTTCATGAATTTAGTATAAGCAGGCACTTGGTTTACTAACTCGAGAAAAGGAACTTGTACATTCAAGCTACAAATAACTTTTTCAAATTTATTGAAAGATACCTGTTCCTTCGCTCGGTACTAATCTCTCTGGATATGGGGTCAAAGAAGTAACTTAGCCCTCTCCTCTAAATCACACATGCCGGCATCCGTGGACTTAGGATGAAAGTCCACCACCTTCTCCTTGTTGAAGCTTGAGCCCTCTTCAGGCCGTCTCAAATGGGAACCATTAACCGACATTGGGTCGAATTTCGGAACCGGGACTGACCCATCAGCACTCGGGTCTTGCCCCAATATTTTGGGACTGTCGTACCCCGAAACAAGTGATCCCTCAAATTATTAGGCATCGGAGGACGAAAAGGATCACTATCGCAAAGATCCTCGATCGATCGACCAGGTTGGTCGGTCGATCGACTAACTTGAACAGACCGGAAACTCGTTTGTCGCACTTCGATCGATCGGCCAAGGTATGTCGATCGATCGACGACATACCTGCTGTCTTTTTCTTTCCACTTTTCGTTCCAGCTTTCTTTTGACTCGGTCCCGCCTCATCTTTTTCAGCAGCGTCCTCGACCATGGCAGGCCCCTCAAGGGTAGACCCGCTCCGCAAAGTGATGGCATTAAGGGTCTCTTTCTGATCCGTTTGAGTCGGTAAGTGTCCCGGAGCTCGAGTGGTATTCTTGCTAGCCAATTGAGCAATTTGGCTCTCTAGCATCTTCATCCCGGCCTCTCTAGCTTGGGACTCTTTCAGCAACAAATTCTTCAATTCAGCAAAGTCGGAATTTTGGGATTGTTGCTGCTGCGGCACATAGGGAGTTTTTTGGTACTGTTGTTGCTTATGAGGAGGCACATAAGTCTCTTTGTTCTTCTTTCTTTGTGGAGGTTGAGTCGGATTCGTGACATTTTGGCTACTCCACCTCAAGTTGGGATGGACATTCGGCTCATAGTACGTGTTTGTCTCCTGTAATGTTGAAAGGCGACAAGACTCGAAGGGACTAGGACAATTTTAAAAACATGTCCCTCGGCTCCACATCTTCTACGAGAAAGGACCATCTCGAAACAAAGATTCACATGATACATCCCTCCTTTTGAAGCTCCTCCCAACTCGTATTTGTCAAACCTCGCCGTGAGAGCCTCTAATGCAGCTACAGAAGGGGATTCAACACTCCTCCTCTGATTGCCTCTCGAATTCCCATATTAAGCTTTATGGGTGGCTAAGTCATCAATGATCTTCCACCCCTTAGTCTCTCCCATATTCTCAGCAAATCGGCCATTGGCTGCAGCATCCAAAATAGCCCTCTGATCGTCATATAGCCCATTATAGAACTGATAGCAAAGACTCCATTTTTCGAACCCATGGTGCGGAATGGTTCGTACTGCGACTTCTTGAAACGGACCCATGCTTCATGGAAGTTCTCATCGAGTCCCCGTTTAAAGCTCGTGATCTGAGCTCTAATGGCATTCGTCTTCGAGGTAGAGAAGTATTTCTTGTAGAATGCCAAGGCCAAAGAATTCCGGTCGGTGATCCCATGAGCGGCTCGATCCAGATCTCTCGTACCACTCCCTTGCAAAAGATCGCGGAGTGAGAATATAAACATAGTCTCCTTTATTTGGTCCTGGGTCACACCGGTCGGCGGGGGTATAGAGCAGCAATAATCAATAAATATCTCCATATGCTTGGTTGCGTCTTCATTTGCGGCTCCCGAATCGGTTCCTCTCAACCAAGTTGATATAAGAAGGCTTTTGGTTCGAATTTCCTATCACTCCGTAATTCGAACCCCTTGTATAGATTTGCAAATGTCGGCTCGAGTGACTTGCTATAGTTGCTTCTTGACCATGACTGGAATTTCCTGAGATGTGATTGTCTCTGTGAAGAAGTAGAAGCGAGAGATGAAGATAGATCTTCTTCGAACAGCTCGTTCTCGTAGTAACTAGACAGAGTACTCGGCTCTTCTTCCTCCTGTCGGCAATATCCTAGATGATCGCCTCAACTCACGCAGGGATTTATCAATCTCAGGATTGAACGGTACTAGTTCACCACCCTGTGACCTGCGCATAAGAAGAAACTACAAAAAGAATATAAGAAAAGTTTAAGGAACGGATGTCCCTTAAACTAAGAAAGACTAAATAAAAACAACTAAAAATTAGAACAATTGCCTCCCCGGCAACGGCGCTAAAATTTGATACCCGTCGTTGTGAGTACCAAAAATAAGATTTATAAAACCTATTAAAACTAACAGAAGCTAGTGGTAACAGGGTCGAACCACAGGGAGGCGAATGTAATTAATAGTTGTCTAATTCAGTCTAAGGTAACGAATGTGGGGGTTGAATTGGTTTTGTCTATAACTAAAGGCAATAAAAGACAATAAACGGAACCAAGTGGCAACATCCAGCTTCTTGCTCATAAACAAGCGAAACGGTGCTATAGCAAGCACAAAACTCACAATCTCCAGACTATCAAATCAATAAACTCCCCATAGGATATAAATGAAACATGGGAGCAAAAATCGCCAAAAGATAGGGATTAAATTATGCGAATTGATTTCTTCCTCTAATCTCAGTCGATCGACCATATTTGGCAGTCGATCGACTGCTTAAACAGTACAGAACCTCTTTTTTTTTTTTCATTTCTTTTCCGAATCATTTTTTCATTTCATTTTTTCTTTCTTTTTCTTTTGTTTCTTTCTTTCTTTTTCATTTTCCAATCATCATCTCAACAGAGCAAATGCCACCAAAAACGAGTAACAATCCCAAGAACACAGACTACTAGCTTGACATGGGACAGGCTAAATGTAGGATGTAGTAATGGGACAAAAAGGCTATTTTTGGCAGTGTGAAGCTTGTGGGTATAATGAGAAAAGGAAACCTCTACCACATGTATCAACAAACCACAGACCGAATGCATACAGGTATTAAGTAGATTAAATTCATATTCATGCAAATTAAGGAAACATGTCTCATAAGAAGTAACTACTCTCATCCTAAATAAACTGGTCATGAATGTCACCAGTTATAGGCTCTAGTTCTCGGAAAGTATAAGTAGTTTGCCAATTATTAAAGTCAAGTCTCAAGTTCAGCAAGAATGTAACGAAAACTCGTAGATATGCATAAACGATTCTACTAATAACATGTTAATTAGCAAGGCTTAGGCGAAAACAGGTGCAAATGCAAAATCATCATAGAAATACTACCGTTCCGACTCGACCTATATGCTAAAATAAACGTGCATTTTATGGGATTTTTTTTTGAAATTTTTTTCAATTTTTTTGAATTTTTCTGTATGTATAAGAGGAATGAAATAAAACAATGCAAAACAAAAGTAAACGTGAATGCAAGCAAATGATATGCGACGCAAAACCCTTCCCCAAACCAAATCGCACAATGTCCCCATTGTGCAAAATCATATAGTGAAGAAAAGAGAAATGGGAATTTGCGAGAAAATAAATAAGCAAGACACAAAGGAAAGATATGGAACTCACAAGACTTTAAGCGCAGCAAAGGAAACCTCCCCAAACCAGCGTGAGCTAGGAGGTTTCAGTAGCTAGCAGTGCTACCAATAAGAGTGCCTGAAAGATAGAAAGTACCACACATAAGACTGAGAAAACAATTTGGAAGCGGTAAAATTGTGCACAAATAAGAGAACTTGAAAAAAGAAGTAAAATGACGGAAAGTAAAGTGGAGTAGAAAACTCCCTTGGGTCCGCATATCGACCAAACACAGCAGGGGAGAGGTCGTGAACGAATATAACAGCAGCAGTGGTCGATCGACCATAAAGACCAGTCGATCGACCAGATGGGCGTGAACAAAGAGCTCTCGTAAACTCCGCAAATCGCCGATCGACCATAAAGACCAGTCGATCGACTGAAAACACTGCTGCAACCTCCAATTTCTTCGTATTAGCTCAATAATTTGAGGTAACGAGGTCTAAAAACCTGCAAATACACAATAAAACGCGCCCAAAAATTGCGCAAAACCCAGAATAAAGCCTAAAGTACTTAAAAATCCTAAGCAAATAAAATAAAAGCGAAGTTTTCGCACACACAAAAAGCAATAAAATTGTCTTAACAAAGCAAATAAAAAGAAGTTTATAACGAGATCGATCAACTAATAGTTGATCAAGAAGGACCACGGTATGGCCCATTTCGTCGGCTTCTGGCTACTAGAGGTAGCCTCAATGGTGCTCATCTCATCAGCTGCACCCTTCTTAGCTTCAACAGTCGGAGAGCTCAATGGATCAACTTCGTCATCCCCCCAATCAAGGACTTCCTTGGAATTGTCAGACTCCAAATCAGCCCATCTCACCTTGGCTGGCTCATCTTCCACTTCCTCATCAGTGGCATAGCTAAGGCATCCAAGACCTCCTCTTGAAACAATCTGCTCCGTCGCAGCTGGAGCATCCAACAGCTCTTCCTTCCCCAAACCAGCTCCTGCAATGTCTAAAACAACAGATTCTTCCTCCTTTTTGCTCCCAATCTGGGGCGGAGGGGTTAACACAGCAGTAGTAATAGGGACAGGCAATTCAGGAAGCACAAAGTACGATTTCTTTTAAGAAACCGTGTTACAAGTAACAGGCCACATGGGATCCTTCTTTTTAGCAGGTTGGGCAAAAATGATAGAATGTTTCCCAACTTTGAAGGTCAAAGTTCCAGAGCCTACGTCAATAATCGCACCGGCGGTGTGCGTAAAACGCCTACCTAGGATGATCGGTATATGGGCATCCTCGGGCATGTCAAGGACAACAAAGTCAACAGGGAAGAAAAACTTCCCTATTTGGACGGGTATGTCCTCTAGGACTCCTATAGGCTCGACCGCAGATCGGTCTGCCATCTGAACTGTCATGTCTGTGATAGCAAACCGGGTCAACTTAAGTTTCCTAGCTAAACTCAAGGGCATGACGCTTATGCTAGCCCCTAGGTCACACAATGCCTTCTCAATTGAGAAGGTACCTATTTTGCAAGGAACAGAAAAGCTACCCGGGTCCTCTAACTTATGGGGCGCAGTGTGAGACAGATAGGAGCAAGACTCCTTAGTAAGTGCGACAGTGTGCATTGTTTCAAGTGACCGCTTTTTGGACAACAGTTGTTTCATAAATTTAGTATAAGCGGGCACTTGGTTAACTAACTCAAGGAAGGGGACTTGAACATTCAGACTACGGATAACTTTCTCAAACTTAATGAAAGATACCTGTTCCTTGGTCGGCACGAGTCTCTCCGGATATGGGGCTGTAAGGAGTACCTTAGCCCTCTCCTCCAATTCACGCGCGCCGGCATCCTTGGACTTAGGCTGAAAATCCGTCACCTTCTCTTTGTTGAAGCTGGACCCCTCCTCAGACCGTCTCAAATGAGAACCATTCACCGTCATTGGGTCGAACTTGGGACGGGATCCGACCCATCAAGACACTTCGAATCTGGTCCTAACACCTTCGGATCGTGGTTCCCGAAACAAGTGGTCTCGCAGATTATTTGGCATTAAAGGACGAAACTCTTCAGCATCAGCAGCGATCTCAGTCGATCGACCACTGTCCTCAGTCGATCGACTGAGATGTACAGTTCCAGAAGCTCCTGTAACCCGTGCTTCAGTCGATCGACTAGGTGTATCAGTCGATCGACTAAAATACCTGGCAGACGTCTTTTTTTTTGATTTGTTCGTTGAAGCTTTCTCTTGACTTGTTTCCGGCTCATCTTTTCCAACAGCATCCTCAACCATGGCAGGACCATCAAGGGTGGACCCGCTCCTCAAAGTGTTGGCATTTAGGGTCTCCTTTTGTTCCGGTTGAGTAGGTAAGTGCCCGGGAGCTCGAGTGTTACTTTTGCTAGCCAATTGAGCTATTTGGCTCTCTAGTAGCTTCATCCCGGCCTCTCTCGCTTGGGACTCCTTTAGCAACAGATTTTTGAGCTCGAAAAATTCAGAATTCTGTGATTGTTGCTGCTGCGGCACATAAGGAGGTTTTTGATATTGCTGTTGCTTTTGATGAGGGGGTATATAGGGTTGTTGCTGCGGCGGTGCTTGAGTTGGGTTAAGGACATTTTGGCTCGTCCAACTCAAGTTCGGATGGGTGTTCGGCTCATAGTAGGTGTTGGTCTGCCTATAGTGTTGAAAGGCAAAGACAAGATTCGAAGGACTAGGGCGGTTTTTCGAGACATGGCCCTCGCCTCCACACCTTTCACGAGACGAAAGGACCGTCGACACGCATTGACTTGGTACATCCCACCTTTAGAAGCTCCTCCTAGCTCATACTTGTCAAATCTCGCAAAGAGAGCCTCAAGTGCGAAGAACAGAGGAGGATTCAGACTCTCCTCTCCGGTTCCCTCTAGAATTTCCATACTCGGCCTTGTGGGTAGCTAGATCGTCAATGATCTTCCACCCCTTGGTTGCTCCCAAATTTTCAGCGAATCTTCCATTGGGCGCAAAGATCCAAAATGGCCCTCTGATCGTCGTACAACCCATTGTAGAAATGGTTGCACAAGCTCCACTTTTCGAACCCATGGTGCGGTATGGTTCGCACCAACTTCTTGAATCGGACCCATGCTTCATGGAAATTCTCATCTGGCCCTTGTTTAAAGCCCGTGATTTGAGCTCTAATCGCAATCGTCCTTGAAGCGAGAAAAGTACTTCTTGTAGAATGCCGGTGCTAATGTATTCCAATCGTGATCCCTTGGACAGCTCGGTCAGGATCTCTATACCACTCCCTTGCAAAGCATCACGAAGGAGAAGATGAACATGGTCTCCTTGATTTGATCCTGGGTCACGCCACCAAGTGGGGGTATGGAACAATGATGAGTCAATAAAGGTCTCCATGTGCTTGGCTTCATCTTCATTTGCGCTCCCCAAACTGGTTTCTCTCGACCATAGTAATGTAGGCGAGGCTTTGGTTCGAATTTCCTGCATCTCCCGGTAATTCGAACCCCCTCAGTATAAATTGTCGGCTGTCGGCTCGTAATAACTAGCTATACTTGCCACCTCGGCCATGACCGGAATTTCCGGAGAAGTAACGTCTCGGTGAAGAAGTGAAACGGGCGAAGATGGTGGATTATCTTGAACGATTCGTTCTCGTAGTAGCTTGACAGAGTACTCAGCTCTTCCTCTGTCGGTAATACTCTTTGTGTTCGCCTCAACTCGCGCAAGGATCTTTCAAGCTCAGGGTTCAACGGTACTAATTCTCCACCTTGTGACCTGCGCATAAGAAGAAACTACAAAAAGAATATAAGAAAAGTTTAAGGAACAGATGTCCCTTAAACTAAGAAAGACTAAAAATGAAAACAACTAAAATTAGGACTATTGCCTCCCCGGCAACGGCGCCAAAATTTGATACCCGTCGTTGTGAGTACCAAAGATAAAATTTATAATCTCCTATTAAGACTAACCTAGGCTAGTGGTAACAGGGTCGAACCACAAGGAGGCAGTTGTAAACTTTAGTTGATTTATGTTTAGTCCGAGGTAACTATTGTGGGGGTTGAATTGAATTGGTCTACAGCTAAAAGTGAACAAAGATAATAAACTAGATAAACGATTTAAACAGATAAAAGAAGGGTACTAGGATGGTCGGGTCATTATAGCTTCGGCGGCAGCAAACTAAGTCGGTCTGAATCAAACACAGGTAAGGCGGGAAATAAAGAGGTCCTCTCGGTCCACTCTTAACAAATAGCGTCTCTCGATCTCGCTACAGGTCCCTAATGTCACTAATACTAACTTTCGTCCTGAAAAGCGACTAATGGTCTAAACTACACCTATCTTTCGATCTTAGCACAGTTTAGTCGATTTAATTGATGGTCAAGTAACTTCCCCTATCTTTCGATCTAATGGGTCGGTCACAAAATAGGTATCTAACTGGTCGCATGCATTCAACTCGTTAAATACAAGATTAAATTCAATTAAAACGAAGGAAAACCCTACGGGGTCAGTCGATCGACCAACACGCGAGACAAACCGTGTCTAATCTAATGCCGCCTCTGCCATAAATCGCCTACATCCTAGCACTACAGATTTAGCTACTCATGCTAAGGGTAAAAACAATAACTTTAATAATAAGATTAACTAACGGATTCATGCTTGAAACGACAAAGAGAATAATTAACATAAACAATAAATTGGCTACGGGAATTAACTAGCAATTCTAAACTATCGATAAAATAAAGATGAACTGTAATTAAGGCAGAAGAGTACCGAATTGCAGAGGAAAGATTAGTTATTAAGAACCGAAATTCCAATGCTCAACAATCCCAAACCCTAATTATCAAGAACCGTATGCGAAGACTTAATGTAAATTACTGAATAAAACTTGAGTAAAAACTCAGATAAAAACTTGATACCAAACTGACTGTTTCATGTTACGTTATATAGCAAATAACGTAACATCTTATTTCCTAAACCTAGCATCATGGGCTTGCGCTTTCTCGATCTTCTAATTCTCGTCTTGAATAGAAATCTGGTCGATCGACTGATAAGGCTGGTCGATCGACTCCTCAACAAAAAAAGAGCTTCGAACCCGAACATTGGTCGATCGACTGAGGATTATGGTCGATCGACTAATGGAGCTGCTACTTGACTTCTTTTAACTCGTGGACTTGTCTTTTGGGCCTTGGATTGCGCACCAAGCTCGTTCCTTAAGTGATCCCTTTACGTCATTTGCAATGCAGTTTACTCGGGGACGGATTTGGCTTGATTTCCCGTTGAATTCTTCACATTTCTGCAATAATGTACAAAATACGGAAGTAGACGGAAATAGGGAGAAATGTAGCATAAACTACAAGAATGAGCTCTGAAATGCGTGTAAAATGGGATGTAAAACATCATATAAAAGACACGCATCAGGCTCATCTTCAGGCTCCTCATCAGTGCCATAGCTATGGCATCCTAGACCACCTCTTTGAATGATCGGCTCCTTCACAGCTGGAGCTACATGCGGCTCTTCCTTCCCCAAACCAGCTCCTGCAATATCTAAAACAGAAGAATCTTCCTCCACTTTGCTCCCAATCTGGGGCGGAGGTGTCACAACAGGAGTAGGAATTGAGACAGGCATATCAGGAAGCACAAAGTAGGATTTCTTTTCAGAAACCGTATTACAGGTGACAGGCCACATGGGGTCTTTCTTCTTAGCAGGTTGGGCAAAAACAATGGAATGCTTCCCTACTTTGAAGGTCAAGGTTCCCGAGCCTACATCTATGATCGCACCAAAGGCGGTGTGCGAATGGTCTACCCAATATGATAGGAATATGGGCATCCTCAGGCATATCAAGTACTACGAAGTCAACAGGGAAGAAGAACTTCCCTATTTGCACGGGGATGTCCTCTAAGACTCCTATTGGCTGGACCGCAGATCGGTCAGCCATCTGTACTGTCATGTCGGTGATTGCAAACCTAGTCAATTTTAGCTTCCTAGCAAGACTCAAGGGCATTACACTTATACTAGCTCCTAAGTCACATAATGCCTTCTCAATAGAAAAGGTACCAATGCTACAAGGAACGGAGAAGCTACCTGGGTCTTCTAGTTTGTGAGGTGCAGTGTGGGTCAGATAAGAACACGACTCTTTAGTAAGTGCGACAGTATGCACAGTTTCAAGTGACCGCTTTTTAGATAAAAGTTGTTTCATGAATTTAGTATAAGCAGGCACTTGGTTTACTAACTCGAGAAAAGGAACTTGTACATTCAAGCTACAAATAACTTTTTCAAATTTATTGAAAGATACCTGTTCCTTCGTCGGTACTAATCTCTCTGGATATGGGGCTGTAAGAAGTAACTTAGCCCTCTCCTCTAAATCACACATGCCGGCATCCGTGGACTTAGGATGAAAGTCCACCACCTTCTCCTTGTTGAAGCTTGAGCCCTCTTCAGGCCGTCTCAAATGGGAACCATTAACCGACATTGGGTCGAATTTCGGAACCGGGACTGACCCATCAGCACTCGGGTCTTGCCCCAATATTTTCGGGACTGTCGTACCCCGAAACAAGTGATCCCTCAAATTATTAGGCATCGGAGGACGAAAAGGCTCACTATCAGCAGCGTCCTCAGTCGATCGACCAGGTTGGTCAGTCGATCGACTAACTTGAACAGGACCAGAAGCTACTGTTTGTCGCACTTCAGTCGATCGACCGGGTATGTCAGTCGATCGACTGACATACCTGCTGTCTTTTTCTTTCCACTTTTCGTTCCAGCTTTCTTTTGACTCGGTCCCGCCTCATCTTTTTCAGCAGCGTCCTCGACCATGGCAGGCCCCTCAAGGGTAGACCCGCTCCGCAAAGTGATGGCATTAAGGGTCTCTTTCTGATCCGTTTGAGTCGGTAAGTGTCCCGGAGCTCGAGTGGTATTCTTGCTAGCCAATTGAGCAATTTGGCTCTCTAGCATCTTCATCCCGGCCTCTCTAGCTTGGGACTCTTTCAGCAACAAATTCTTCAATTCAGCAAAGTCGGAATTTTGGGATTATTCTTCTTTGCGGCACATAGGGAGTTTTTTGGTACTTGTTGTTGCTTATGAGGAGGCACATAAGTCTCGTTCTTTCTTTCTTTGTGGAGGTTGAGTCGGATTCAGGACATTTTGGCTACTCCACCTCAAGTTGGGATGGACATTCGGCTCATAGTACGTGTTTGTCTGCCTGTAATGTTGAAAGGCAGCACAAGACTCGAAGGGACTAGGACAATTTTCTGAAACATGTCCCTCAGCTCCACATCTTCTACAGACGAAAGGACCATCTGAAACAGCATTCACATGATACATCCCTCCTTTTGAAGCTCCTCCCAACTCGTATTTGTCAAACCTCGCCGTGAGAGCCTCTAATGCGGCTACGAAGGGGATTCAAAGACTCCTCCTCCGATTGCCTCTCGAATTCCCATATTAAGCTTTATGGGTGGCTAAGTCATCAATGATCTTCCACCCCTTAGTCTCTCCCATATTCTCGAAAGAATCGGCCATTGGGTACAAAGACATCCAAAATAGCCCTCTGATCGTCATATAGCCCATTATAGAACTGATAGCAAAGACTCCATTTTTCGAACCCATGGTGCGGAATGGTTCGTACCAGCTTCTTGAAACGGACCCATGCTTCATGGAAGTTCTCATCAGGTCCCTGTTTAAAGCTCGTGATCTGAGCTCTAATGGCATTCGTCTTCGAGGTAGAGAAGTATTTCTTGTAGAATGCCAAGGCCAAAGAATTCCAGTCGGTGATCCCATGAGCAGCTCGATCCAGATCTCTGTACCACTCCCTTGCAGCATCGCGGAGTGAGAATATAAACATAGTCTCCTTTATTTGGTCCTGGGTCACACCGGTCGGCGGGGGTATAGAGCAGCAATAATCAATAAATATCTCCATATGCTTGGTTGCGTCTTCATTTGCAGCTCCCCCGAACTGGTTCCTCTCAACCAAGTTGATATAAGAAGGCTTCGGTTCGAATTTCCTATCAGCTCCAGGTAATTCGAACCCCTTGTATAGATTTGCAGCTGTCGGCTCAGAGTGACTTGCTATAGTTGCTTCTTCAGCCATGACTGGAATTTCCGGAGATGTGACTGTCTCAGCTGAAGAAGTAGAAGCAGGAGATGAAGATAGATCTTCTTCGAACAACTCGTTCTCGTAGTAACTAGACAGAGTACTCAGCTCTTCCTCTGTCGGCAATATCCTAGATGATCGCCTCAACTCACGCAGGGATTTATCAATCTCAGGATTGAACGGTACTAGTTCACCACCCTGTGACCTGCGCATAAGAAGAAACTACAAAAAGAATATAAGAAAAGTTTAAGGAACGGATGTCCCTTAAACTAAGAAAGACTAAATAAAAACAACTAAAAATTAGAACAATTGCCTCCCCGGCAACGGCGCTAAAATTTGATACCCGTCGTTGTGAGTACCAAAAATAAGATTTATAAAACCTATTAAAACTAACAGAAGCTAGTGGTAACAGGGTCGAACCACAGGGAGGCGAATGTAATTAATAGTTGTCTAATTCAGTCTAAGGTAACGAATGTGGGGGTTGAATTGGTTTTGTCTATAACTAAAGGCAATAAAAGACAATAAACTAAATAGACGGATAAAACAGATAATAAAAGGGTACTAGGATGGTCGGTTCACTATAGTTTCGGCGGCAGCATACTAAGTAGGTCTAAATCAAACACATGAGGCGGGAAAACAAGAGGTCCTCTCGGTCCACTCTTAACAGATAACATCTTTCGATCTCGCTATAAGTCCCTAATATCACTAATACTGACTTTCGTCCTGAAAAGTGACTGATAATCTAAACTTTACCTATCTTTCGATCTCAGCATAGTTTAGTCATTTTAATAGGTGGTCAATCAACTGTCCCTATCTTTCGATCTAATGGGTCAGTCACATCCTAAACATTCAACTAGTTGCGTGCACTCGATTCGTTGAATAAAGAATTAAAACAATTAAAACGAAGGTAAAACCTCACGTGGCCAGTCGATCGACCGAGGTAACCGGTCGATCGACTGACACGCGATTTCAGTCCATGTTAATTCTACGCCGCCTAATCTATTGTTCCCCTACATCCTAGCACAATCAATTTAGCTACTCATACTGAAATTAAAAGGCAACAATAAAATTGGCTAAATAAACTACAGAATTCATGATTAATACGGTAAAATAAACAATTAACATAAAATGGCAATTCGGCTTGGGAAACTGATCTAGCAATTCTATAACTATGAACGAAAGCAAAATAACCAACAAAACCAGAGTACCGTGTGAATTGCGAAGGAAAAGAACAAAGTCGAATGCCAAAGTGAATTGTATTCAATACCGAAATAATCCTCGAACCCTAATTAATATTCTAAAAACTGATGAAACTGAATGTAAAACTTGATAATTTTCTGAATGAATGTATCTCTGAACTAGGTTACGTTATATAGAAAGTATACGTAACATAATTCCTAAACCTAATATCGCTTTGGGCTTTGGGAAACTCGTTCTATATATTCACGTCTGAGTAGCGGCTTGGTCGATCGACTGAGGTAACCGGTCGATCGACTGCTCTTCAGTGTACAGTAGCTTCTGTAGTCGTGGGTTGGTCGATCGACTAAGGGGGCCAGTCGATCGACTGCTTTAGCTGGTAATCCGCTTTTAACTTCTCGTGGATTTGTCTTTTGGGCCTCGAAAAGCGCACCAAGCTCGTTCCTTAAGTAAATACTTCACGTCAAATGCAATGCAAGATACTCGGGGACGGATTTAGCTCGATTTCCGCTGAATTCTTCACATTTCTGCAATAATGTACAAAAATACGGAAATAGGGAGAAATGTAGCATAAACTACACAAATGAGCTCTGAAATGCGTGTAAAATAGGGTGTAAAACATCATATAAATAACACGCATCACTTTCATTTTTCTAAACCTTTCACAAAAGAAAACAACGACGTTCGATCCACTTTTCTCTTTGCTATCAAACCAAGGCTAGGGTTATCGGATTTCTGAGATCGTCATATCTTTGTGATCATCATCGTGTGGGTAAGATTTCCGTATTGTTTTTATGTCAAATAGTAATGTTGGTTAAACCCTAATTGGGTGATTTGGGGGGTTTTTGGAGTAATTGTGTAATAGATTTGTGATTATAAGATTATTGTTTATATGAGGTGATTTCGTAGAGGAATCTTTTTGATCTGCTGCATTTGAATGTTGGTGATTCCGTCTCAGGTAGGGTTTCCCTACTGAATAAGAATAAGATGGCATGATTGTTTTATTGGCATGATTATTGTTATCGTTAATTGGATTTATCATGTATATATTGGTATTGTGGTTTTGGTTGTAATTGTATGTGGTTCGCGAGGTGCACCCTCGGCTGAGTGGGGTCATTTTCAGGAATGGCTTCACGCCCTTGATTCGCCCCTTGTAGTTCCTGTCACAAGGGGGATGTGTACAAATGGACATGGTTTATTCGCTCTATGATTTTGAGCGGGGCTTAGGTGGTACGGCTGTGGTCCCCACTGGCGGAGAGGAATATCTGTTGCGATGGGTATTCTGGCAGGGTTACACACTTTAGCGTGTAGTTGTGTACATGAGCCACACGCCGGTCTATGAACACGGGCCACCTACCGGTTCTGTAGTCACGGGCCACCTGCACACCAAGCCAATATGTGGACATGCAACGGTCTGAAAGCCACGCTCGGTGGCATAAAAATGCTTTTGACCGGATTGTTTTAAATCAGTCGGTTTCGTCTCGGTAAAGGTCTCGAAACGATACAGAGATGTTCGGAGTCGCCACCAAGCATTTGTGGGATGCTTGGAACCCGTTTTAATCCACTTTATACCTAGGTCAATCGAGGAAAAAAGGGGTGCTTGCCATAGGTACTAAAGATAAGGACTCGTCCCCCTTTAGTATCCTATCGCTAGAATGACTCTCGTACGCCCTGAATAAGGCCATCCACTATCCAAAGGTTCTGAGTAAGGGGTGAGGGTACGTATTGGGAAGCCCTTTAATCGGACACCCAATCCCGCCCGCGTTAGCGGACTCTACTGATCGATCGTGGTTGTTTAAGTGCAAACGTTGATAAAACGGTTTAAATGCATGAATGCGCATCTAAAAGTTTAACCTAAATGTGAGAATTTCCTAAGTCGGTTTGTTTATCCAAATATCAAGAAAATGATGTCGAGTTGGATTTAGATTGATTTGCATGTGAAACGGAAATTAAACGTCTATTTACCAAATTCGGGTTATGATGCTTAACACGATCCATTTGTTTGAAAAGGTGTGTTTAAAGGATAAAGTATAAAATGTAAACTTGTCAATCTGATCCGTCACTTATTCGGGTTAACCGTAATCGGGATCGTCCTAGACAAGTGCTAAAAACGAGATAGAACACTTGCCAGGCAGCCCCGTTCAGGCACGAGCCATTATATAGGCGAGGGAATGGAGCCTGTCCAGGTTTTGAAATATGAAAATAGACGGCCTCTTAAGGCGCGAGTCAGACGAAGACCCAAGGGGTGTCTCCTGGTTGTTAAAAAGGTTGTTTAAAACCGTATTTGTGATTAAATGATTTGTAAGTATTGTTTGCATGACTCGGAATAATTACTATTATGTTAGTAATATTCATTGTCGGATTTGCAAGTTTGAAAAGTATAGTTTACAAATAAAAATGTAAAATATTTGATATGAACTAACATGTTAAGTTCGTTTCCTTGTAATTAGTCAAGTTTGGCACATACTCGGATTAAACCGACATGGTATAAGGAACCAAGGATGATTATGAATTATGACTAATATGTTTACAAGTGTAAATAAATGAGAAAATGGTAAATAAAAGAAAAGAGTGTTATGATACCCTTTAAAATGTAATTAACCAATAATATCACCGAGTCACGGATAAAACCATCATGGTATAAGGAACCAAGGGTGATTACATTTATGGTTAAAATATTTGTCATAAAAATGAATTAAAATGGTAAAAACCGTAAAAGGAAAGAAGTAAAAATAAAAGAAAGTGTTGAAGGAAACACGAACTCAAACACGTTTGAGTCTGACCCGAGAACCCATAAGAGGCGCGAGCCTCTTTGCATTGCAAAGGGCTTCCGTCTCAGGCCAAAACTCGATTTTGGCTCGTCTAACCTATATTTGAATCGTGTTATGCATTGTTCATGCTTATAAACTCATAAAAACAGTAAAGACATGAAATAAATGAGATATTTACACCCTCAAACTTACTGTGGACATGGGCCACAGGCCGGTCTGTGGATTTGGGCCACCTACCGATCTGCGGTCACGGGCCACCTGCACGCCAAGCCAAATTGTGGACATGCAGCGGTCTTTTGAAAGCCACGCTCGGCGGCGTAAAAATGCTTTCGACCAGATCGCTTTATATCGGTCGGTTTCGTCTCGGTAAAGGTCTCGAAACGATTAGAGATGTTCAGAGTCACCACCAAGCATTTGTGGGGTGCTTGGAACCCGTTCGAATCCACTTTATACCTCGATCAAACGAAGCACAAAGCAGTGTTTGACATAGGTACTAAAGATAAGGACTCGTCCCCCTTTTAGCATTCTATGCCTAAATTGACTCTCGTACGCCCTGGATAAGGCCATCCACTATCCCAAGGTTCTGAGTAAGGGGTGAGGGTACGAATTGGGAAGCCCTTTAATCGAACACCCAATCCCGCCCGCGTTAGCGGCCTCTACTGATCGATCGTGGTTGTTTAAGTGTAAGAGTTGATAAAACGGTGTAAATGCATGAATGCACATCCAAAAGTGTTAACCTAACATGTGAGCTTTCTAAGTCGGTTTGGTAATCCAAATATCAAGCATAAGATGTCAAGTTGGATTTATGGTTGATTTGCATGTGAGAACGGAAATTAAACATCCATTTACCAAATTCGGGTTATGATGCTTAACACGATCCATTTATTTGAAAAAGAAGTGTGTTTAAATGACAAAGTGTAAAAACGTAAGCTTGCCAATCTGATCCGTCATGTATTCGGATTAACCGTAATCGGGATCGTCCTAGACAAGTGTTAAAAACGAGGCAGAACAGCGCCAGGCAGCCCTGTTAAGGCGCGAGCCTATTGGCGAGGTAAGGGGCTCTGCCCAGGTTTTGAAATACGAAAGCAGAGGGCCTCTTGGGGCGCGAGCCATGGGGCGAACCAAGGGGCGTCTCCTGGTTGTTAAAAAGGTTGTTTAAAACCGTTTTTTAAGATTAATGATTTGCAAGTATGATTTGCATGACTCGGAATAATTACTATTATATTAGTAATATTCGTTGTTGGATTTGCATGTTTGAAAAGCATGATTTACAAATAAAAATGTAAAATGTTTGATTTGAACTAATCATGTTAAATTCGATTATTTGTAATTAGTCAAGTTTGTCATCGTACTCGGATTAAACCGACATGGTATAAAGAACCAGGGATGATTTTTCTAATGGTCAAAATATGTTTAACATAAAAATGCATTAAAATGGTAAATAAAATAAAAGGATTTCTTTTAAAATGTAATTATCCAATTAATATCACCGAGTCACGGATTAAACCGTCATGGTATTAAGAACTAAGGGTGATTTTTGTAATGGTCAAAACATGTTTATCATAAAAATGAATTAAAAATATTTGAAATGGTCAAAACAATTACAAATAAGAAATAAAATAAAGAGGAAAGACGAGAACAAACACGGATGAGTCTGACCTGAGACCCACAAGAGGCGTGAGCTTCCTTGCATAGCAAGGAGCTTCTGTCTCAGGCCAAAACTCGGTTTTGGCTCGTCTAACCTAAATTTGAATCGTGTTATGCATTGTTCATGCTTATAAACTCATCAAAACAGTAAAGACATGAAATAAATGAGTTGTTTACACCCTCAAACTTACGTGTATTGATGTTTGCGTGGTAGACGACTTTAGAGACGGTTTTCTCGTTGTGACTACTCGCGATCAAAGAAGTTTAAAAAGAGTGCCTTAAAAAAGGATTTGGTTTTGAAAATATGTTGAAAATATGTTAATTAAAACATGTTGATTGATGAATTGAGTTGGTCAAATGGGTCGGTCGAATGCACGGCGACGGTACCAAACAATATGTGTAAGGCTTGTGTTTACGATCGGTAGGTCGTAAACACGTGTCGATTTGTTGACTTAGGAAGTCGAGTATAGAAGTTTAAGGAAGATGTGAGGGGGCAGACTCTCACGTAAGGTTTATGGTGTTTGATGATGGGTATTTATAGAGAAATGTGGGGGAGGTAGGTCGGTTGTGTTTGCTTAGAGGCTAAGCAGACACCTGCTTTAGGCGCGGGCTACCTCGTGATGGAAAGGGGTGTATTGTCCCTTTCAATTTGGACGTGGCCAATTCTCCATTCATTATTGATTTGTGGTAATCAAATAGGATGTCGTGTAACAATATGGGCATCTAATAAGATGATTTTGGTGTTACTTGAGGTAGGTGTTTTGTGTGCTTGACTCGGGTTTGCTCCGTGTGAGTCGGGATTTGAATTTTGAGTCGGTTTTTGGCTCGGTGTCAGTTTTGACTCTAATTAGGGTCATTTTAATGGAAATGACATTACGAAAACATTCATGACATTATTTTTGACATTCGAGATTTGGTTTGACTCGGGTTAACTCAGGTTGACTCGAGTTGCGGGTTTCTGAGTCGGTTTTGGGTCCGAAGACGGTTTCAAATCTAAATAGTGTTGTTTTAAAGGAAATGACATGATAAAGACATTCATGGCATTATTTTTGACATTCGGGATTTGGGTTGACTCTGGTTGACTCAGGTTGACTCGAGTTGCGGGTTTCTGAGTCGGTTTTGGGTCCGAAGACGGTTTTAACTCTAAATAGTGTTATTTTAATGCAAATGAATTTAGAAAACTTTTGAAATCATTTTTCATATTCAAGTAGTGCATTAAACCGTCTCATGTATAGCCAATCCACGCACGCATATCAAAAACACGTTATAGTCCGATCATCATCGGGTGGTTTTTGGAAGGTGCAGATACTGGGTATCTACAAAGCCCCCACTTTGACTGAGGCTTGGACAGGGCGAAAGTCAAAGTATGATCTCCAGGTCAATCGAAGATTACAACCTGAAGACCATTGCGACGTCGAGGCGACTCAAAAGGGTTTGAGCCAAGGACTTGACGTCGGGATGGGCGACGTCGAGGCGACTCGTGGATTCGAGTCAAGGACCTGCCGTCGGGAACATTTTAGAGTCTGTCGACTTCCTATTCGGGTTGTTTAAAGTCCATTTGACTACGTATAAAGGCTTGCCAGCCATAAGAAGAAGTCATACCTGAGGCATCTTTGGGATATGTCCTTGAATCATTTGCGTGCAAAGGCTCGCCAGCCGGTGTCGAAGGAGGTGCGTTTTGAGGCTCGCCAGCCATAGGACAGAGTCATACCTGAGGCATCTTCGGGATATGTCCTTGAATCATTTACGCGCAAAGGCTCGCCAGCCGGTGTTGAAGGTGGTGCGTTTTGAGGCTCGCCAGCCATAGGAAGGAGTCATACCTGAGGCATCTTCGGGATATGTCCTTGAGTCGTATCTTGTGTGCGTTGTAAGGCTCGCCAGCCATATGCGTTATAAGGCTCGCCAGCCATCTATGATCGAGTGATCGACTGTGGAAAATAGCATGTGTGACATCCATTTAAAAATCGCCACTCACTAGGGAGTTAGAAACTTCTCAGGACTCGCCGGGGATATGAGTTGCTGCTCGCTGGGAGGTAGCGTAAGCCATGTAATCGGCGGGGTTAAAGCTCTTGGACTTGATGGGTCGCCGTTTGTTGGGAAGAACCCAGTACTCAGTTGGAGTGAGTTTGTCTTCTCAAGATTATCTGCATGGTTAGTGACCACACAAATCCGCAGTCTCATAGACGAACACGTTGAATGCAAGCATATAAGCACGTAAGTACATAAGCATGTGAGCAGTTAGCATATAAGCAACTAGCACGCAAGCATATAAGCACGTAAGCACATAACCATGTGAGCAATTAGCATATAAGCAACTAGCATGTAATATCTCACGCGAAGGGAGATAGAAGTTTTGAAAGCTGTGAAGCTTAAAATGGAGTCTTGTTGCTCGTAAATCTGTGATTTGATAGATTGGAGACACGTGACCGTTGCGATATTGACTAACATGGACGCATACTGAAAGACTGACAAACAGACGGTCGTGAACGTGACACAAAGTCAGTGTCGACACAACACGGGGGTGACTTTGACAGACTTTGCACATGTAAGTGCAACTCCTAGCTAAGAAAGCGTGACAACGCGTATCAAATCCTTGAGGTAGAAGGTCCGCTTGACTGGGGAACATGAATTAATTATCTTCTTCAGACATCTTTGCCTCCGTTTGCTTGTTTGAGATCCCTTCTCGAGGTATAATGATTGGGAGAGCGGAACCAAGACCTTGTCATCATCCGAACCGAGCACTAGACTATGGGCGGTTTTATTTTGGACTGTAGTTGAGATTCAAAAGATGTTTGTTGATAGAGGACGGGTGGCGTCTTGAAAGAGAAGCCCCCAGAGTGAGAAGGTGGGAATTTTGACAAAACAAGGAATGGGCGACGTCTTAAGGAAGAAGCCCCCAGTGAAGAAGTATAAGATTAATTTTTTTTGCAGCTGGATGGGCTGCTTTTGAGGATTGATGTTGATGGTTGAGATTGAAATGGCTGCGCGGTTATGTCCTCATTGGGGGACTGCCTACGTATTCGCGTGTTTATGAAATCAAACCAGATCGTAGTTCTGAGCTGGTCATTGAGGATTGAAAATTGGAAATGTTGTGAAAGGAGTATGCGGTTATGCCCTTGTTATAGGACTGCCTACGTATTCGCGTGTTTGCAAAATTAAACCAGATCGTAGTTCTGAGCTGTGTGTGCAATGGGTTGCAAATTGAAGGTGTGAAAATTGAATGTGTGTGGGGGTGTGGTTGTGCCCTCGTAATAGGACTTCCTATGTATTTGCGTGTGTGCGAAATCAAACCAGATCGTAGTTCTGAGTGTGTGCCTAAGCAAGTTGTTAGGACCTTAAAGTGATTTTGAGGTGGATGGTTGTGTCCTTGAAGGACTGCCTACGTATTCACGTGAAGTGAAATCAAACCAGATCGTAGTTCTGAATGTGTGCCTAAGCGAATTGTTAGGACCTTAAAGTGTTAGGGTCACGACGGTAAATTCCGTTTGGTGACTCGAAAAATTGATTTGAGATAATCCCTCCTTGATCATGAATCGAAGAGGTGTAATTTTTGAAAATGTTCCTTATCATGCGAGTACACTAAAAAGTGGACTCGAAGGTTAAATTAGGTTTGTCCCGTTCTCGGTAGCAAAGCATTCGAGGACTCCGTATCTGGGTCAGGGTGAAAATGGCTTCGACATTATGGAATGTGGAGCTTGGTAATAATGGGTTTGTTTGATAGATAAAAATCTGGAGTTGAGGGTCACGACGGAAAATTCCGTTTGGTGACTCGAAGGTTGATTGGAGAGAATTACCTCTTGATCATGAATCGAAGAGGCATAGTTTGTGAAAATGTTTTGTGTGAGCACACTAAAAAGTGGACCCTAAGAATGAAATGGGCATGCGTTGTTCCAGGGAGCAATGTTTTTGAAAACTCCGTATCTGGGTCAGGGTGAAAATGGCTACAACATTATGAAATGCGGAGCCTGGTAATAATAGGTTTGATTAACAGATAAAAATATGGAGCATTGATTTTGTGGTGTTTAGGCCGATGGGTTACGGCTTGAAATGTGGTGCGTAATGGGGTCTCCGGCTTGATGTGTCCTGAGCACGAAATGGTTGGTAAATAACATGGGATCAGATTTCCATGTTTGGACCTTAAAGGTTAAGGTGTGATATTACGAGCTTGAGGGGAATCCTCAGAATCCTAGATATGTCTCCCTGTAGCAGTCTCTAGAAGGACTTAGGGGTGAAGCGATGTTGGTTATGATCTTGAGGGGAATCCCCAGGATCCTAGATGGGTCTCCCTGTAACAGTCTGTCAAAGGACTTAGGGGTGAAGCAGTTTTGGTTGAGGTTTTAGTGTTTGGTGTTTTGGACGTGTCGGCCCGGGATTTGGTGTGTTGGATTCATTGGTCCTGGGCTTTGGACTTGTTGGTCCTGGACTTGGTATTTTGTACTCACTTGTCCAGGATTTTGTGTGTTGGATGCTTTCTTTGGATTTTGGCCTTTTTGGGAAAGGGTTTCAATCTTGTTTTGCTTTGATTTTGGCTTGGGTCTTGGCCGTGACGTTGGGTGAGTAGCCTTTGGCTTTGGTTTTTTTTGCTTTGAGCGAATTGATTTCGGCTTTGGTTTTTGCTTTGGCCTTGAACTTTGGCTTTGGGTGAATGGATATTGGCTTGGGCTTTGACTTTGGCCTTTCGCTTTGACTTTGGGTGGATGGCCATTGGCTTAGGCCTTTGATTTTCGCCTTTCGCTTTGACTTTGGGTGAATGGCTATTTGCTTGGGCCTTTGATTTTGGCCTTGAGCTTTGGCTTTGGGTGAATGGTTGTTGGCTTGAATGGCTTTTGGGCTTGGGCTTTCGCTTTGGCTTTGGCCTTGAGTGAATGGATATTGGCTTAGGCCTTTGATTTTGGCCTTTCGCTTTGGCTTTGGGTGAATGACCGTTGGTTTGGGCCTTTGATTTTGGCCTTTCGCTTTGGCTTTGAGTGAATGGCTATTGGCTTGGGCCTTTGATTTTGGCCTTTCGCTTTGGCTTTTGATTTATTGGTTCTTTACCGTCCTTCGTTCGAGGCAGGTAAAGGTGCAGACAGGGATGTACCCATTGGTGAGAGGTTGATTCTTGGTGATGGGGTGTTTTTTGTGGGGAATGGGCTTGCCTTCCATCATTGATCATGAACAAGAAGATGTTCTGGTTTGTTATTCAGGTTCATCGTAGAATCCCTTCGATAGGTAAAGAAAATGGACACGGAGTTTCGAGTCCTCTTCTTACTCGGCACGGAACGTCACTCGAGTGTACTCACATTGAATTGGAACATGTTGTTTGTTTTAAATCAATTCTCAAATCAATTCTCGTTGTCAATGGGAAATGGTAAAGTGGAGAATATATGATAGCTGGAAATTGTGCTTTTATTTAGATAAATAAGAGGTTAGCACATACTCGATGGATACATGTGACTCATAGGGACAGCCCCCAGTTGTCATTTAGGAATAAAAGGACAGACACTAGGATAGATATAAGAAAGCCTAAGACTCGGACTAGGACTCAATCGTAGATACGGACTCCTAATCATCATTTTCCTCCTCGAAGGTCTCCTTCGCAGCATCCAGCGGCGTGAATGTCTGGTCTTGAGCATTGAACCACTTGAGCACTTTACTCTCGTTGTTGGGAATGATATGAGGATAACAGTCCATGAGGCTTTCATCTCCTTGCAGAATGAGATGTTCATTAGGGTTGTCTTCATCACTTGGTTGGCATAGGGATGAAGCTATCAGTTCATGATTGTCGATCATATTTTGAATAACATGTTTTAGTTTGAAGCATGTTTCAGTGTCATGACCATTCCCTTGATGATATTGGCAATAGGCAATGCCGTCCCAGAAACGGGATTTCCTGCTTTCAGATGGGTCCGGAGTGGGCCCGATTGGTTGTAGCTTCCCTTCAGTTATGAGCTTTTCAAGAGCTGCGGCATAGGTTGTGTTGATTTTAGTGAATGTCCTTTGAGAACGCTCAACCTTGCTGTTTGATTTGAGACATTCAGGAGGATTGTCTTGACTGAGAGGTGCAATTATGATTTTGCCAGCCTCAATCATATCTTGAATGACATGCTTGAGTTTGAAACAAGTTTCGGTGTCATGGCCCTTGCCTTGATGATATTGGCAATAGGCATTACCATCCCAGGATTGGGCTCTTTTGTGTTCAGGTTGTCCGGAGTCGGACCAATGGGTTGCAGTATTCCTTCTGAAACAAGTATCCCCAGAGCGGTGCCGTATGCTATTCCCAGATCTGTGAAAACCCTTTGATGTTTTACCATGGTTCCAACATTGGTGTTTTTTGGGATGTTTTTGTGAGTTTTTTTTTTGTTTTTGATTTTGTCAATCCTGGGTGGAAACAGGATTTGCTCATTGTCAATGGACAGTTTTTGGGATGTTGCTTGGTATTTTGAAGGGGATTTTGGTAAGGCAATTTCATGTTCTTTGTTGGTAGGTTCGTGGATGTGGGAACCATCAGATGACCCCTCATTTTCAACAGCTATCGGTTGGTGAACGGAGGGTTGGTTTTCTCCTTGGTGGTTAGGTTCATTTTCGGTAGTACCGACCCTTTTCTCCAAATTAGCTACCCGAGTGTTCAAATCATCGATAGCCACTTGCAGCTTTGAGAATATGTTGTTGATGGAGACGGAGAGCATCATTATAGCGCCTTGTATGTCATCCTCATCAATTGCATGGATTTTCTCATCGTCAGGAAAAATGAGGTGAGAGCAATCTAGGGAAGATTCCTGACTGTGTCTAGTAGGGTTTTCAGGAGGGTTTTTTTTGTTGTTTATTGTGGGGGGTAATGGTAATTCACCCTTTTCAATCATGTCACGGATAACGCCTTTTAGGGGAAGACATATTTCAGTATCGTATCCGCGACCTTGGTGATATTGACAAAACAGTTTTCTGTCCCATCTTCGACCTCGCTTGCTTGGTAAAGGGTCTGGAGTTGGACCAATGGGTTTGAGCTTTCCTTGGGAGATTAGCCTTTCCAAGGCTGTGGCATAAGGCATACCCAAATCAGGGAAGGACCTATGAGGTCGTCTGGTTTTGGTTTGGTCGTCGGCAAGTAACCGGCTTTCAAGGTGGTTAACCCTTTGCTCAATATCAGAAGAGGGAAAATTCCCGGTTATCATTTTGTCCTCAACATGGGAGAGACGAGTGCTCAAGTTTTCCACGGTAGCTAGGAGTCGAAGGACCATGTCGTTGGTTTCAGCAGAAGTCATGGCGGATGCAGATTGATCAGCTTCTTGAGTTTCTGGTTGGCGATCGATGGCACCCAAGGGATTCCTATTTGACATAACGATAGGCGTTATAACTTGTCTTGGCAAGGTATTGCACAAACAAAGGCAAGTGCGACACATATGTATAAAAGGCAGTTTTGTCGTGAACCCGCGACGGTGTGACTAGGTTATGAGTTCATTAAAGATCGTGAATAACCTCTTGTGTTTGAACTCTTGGTGCATGACATTGAACTTAGACTCGAGTGTCGACTTTGGCACAGTGATGCCTAGACAGACGACTTCTGACTCAGTTTGGATGTGCGTTATTGGCATGACGCCGTTGGACAAGACATATACACAAACTTGACCTTTGACCCGAAATTTAGGGGAAAGATGGGTTTAACACCTGAGGGGTTTTGAATCTGCTAACGCCATTGAAGATGTCTCGACAATTAGGCGACACGACCTAGACCAGAAGGTAGGTACTAACTTCGGCAGAGACTCGACGTTATCTAGACGACCTGACTTGAAATCGATTGGACTCTAAACGACTCGAGGCTGAATCAGAAAGGTGGATTGAAATTTTCGAAAATAGAAATTTTCAAAAAGATTAATTTGTCGTTTTATGGACGCTTTCCAAAGAGTAGGGATCTTTAAAACGTCGGCCAGTTGAAAGGGTTGTCTTAGAAAGACGATTTGAGTTGAAATTGCAGCGGCTCTGAAAACAATGTGTCATTTCCGAAGACGGTTTTTGAAATTTCGAATCACGGATTTGAAAATCGTATTTGGAATCGTCATCACAATGGCCATGAAAACGGTTAAATTGGTTTTCAAAGATTTGATTTTGAATTGAAATTTGAAAACGGTTAAATTTGTTTTCAAAGGTTAGATTTGAAATTTGAAAACGGTTAAATTTGTTTTCAAAGGTTTGGTTTGAAATTTGAAAACGGTTAAATTTGTTTTCAAATGATTTGATTTTTGATTTGAATTTGAAAGCGGTTAAATTGGCCTTCAAATGATTTGATTTGAATTGGAATTTGAAAACGGTTAAATTCGTTTTCAAATGATTTGATTTTGAATGGAATTTGAAAACGGTTAAATTCATTTTCAAGATTTGAAATTGAAAATCGTGAGGATTGAATTCGTCATTACGACGGGTTAGAAAACCGCTTAACTTTTGAAAGACGGTATGCAAATCGAAAAGTGTGAGAATTAAAATAGTCATTACGACGGATTAGAAAAGCCAAATTTGATTTCGAAAACGAGATTTGAAATTTGGAAAGTAGCACGGGTTGAAATCGTCGTTACGACGGTTTGAAAAACGTTTTTGTTTGAAAATTGATTTCGAATTTTAAAATTTCGAGGGTAGAATTCGTCATTATGACGGCGTAAAAAGGCGCTTTAGGAATGCAATGGTCGGCGATAGACCAAGGTTTGAAACGACCATTATGACGACGTAAAAGGGTATTTTAAAACGGTTTGTGGAAACCGAGGTTTGAAATCGTCATTACAACGGCATGAAAAGGTGCAATTGAAATGGTTATAAAAAACCGGGTTTTGAAATGGCCATTATAACGGCATAAAAAGGTGTACTTGAAATGGTTATGAAGACCGGGATTGAAAATCGTTATTACGACGGCCTAGAAAGGCGTGTTGAAATGGTTGTAGAAAACCGGGTTTGAAAATCGTCATTACGACGGCATGAAAAGGGTATTTGAAATGGTTATAAACAACCGGGTTTGAAAATCGTCATTACGACGGCCTACAAAGGCGTGCAACGGTCGGCAAAAGACCGAGGTTTGAAATGGCCATTATAACGGCGCAAAAGGTGATTTTGAAATGCAACGGTCGGCGAAAGACCAAGATTTGAAACGGCCATTATAACGGCGCAAAATGTGTTTTTGAAAGTTTGAAAATGACACGGAAGGACTTATGATCACATAACACATAAGCACTAGCAGTTTCATTATATTATGCATAATGCTAACACGGGATTTGACTTAAAAGGGTGGGTTACACACCAAGCGATCAAACCCCGATTTGCGAGAGGGATACCAATCCAAACAAAATGTATAAGGAGGGTGCCCTAGCCTCGTGCTCGAAGGTGATGAAAGCCCTTTAACGAAACAGAAATGTGTAACGTCAACGGTATGCTTGACTCAATCGGGATTCGAAATGCGGGGATGAGAAAACTCACGCCGACTAGACGAGCCAATTGGTCGATAAAGGTTAGGTTATGGGCCCGGACAAGGAACCCGACTTATGACCGTAATATCAATTAATGCACTTTAACCACGACCTCATTCGAGTTTCACCTCTTAAGGATCACAAAGACACAAGTGTCCTAGTTTTCCCCAGCACAGTCGCCAATCTGTGGACATGGGCCACAGGCGAGTCTGTTGATTTGGGCCACCTACCGATCTGCGGTCACGGGCCACCTGCACGCCAAGCCAAATTGTGGACATGTAGCGGTCTTTTGAAAGCCACGCTCGGCGGCGTAAAAATGCTTTCGACCGGATCACTTTAGATCGGTCGGTTTCGTCTCGGTAAAGGTCTCGAAACGATTAGAGATGTTCGGAGTCGCCACCAAGCATTTGTGGGGTGCTTGGAACCCGTTCGAATACACTTTATACCTCGGTCAAACAAAGCACAAAGCAGTGTTTGACATAGGTACTAAAGATAAGGACTCGTCCCCCTTTTAGCATTCTATGCTTAAATTGACTCTCGTACGCCCTGGATAAGGCCATCCACTATCCAAAGGTTCTGAGTAAGGGGTGAGGGTACCAATTGGGAAGCCCTTTAATCGGACACCCAATCCCGCCCGCGTTAGCGGCCTCTACTGATCGATCGTGGTTGTTTAAGTGCAAGAGTTGTTAAAACGGTGTAAAAGCATGAATGCACATCCAAAAGTGTTAACCTAACATGTGAGCTTTCTAAGTCGGTTTGTTAATCCAAATATCAAGCATAAGATGTCAAGTTGGATTTATGGTCGATTTGCATGTGAGAACGGAAATTAAACATCCATTTACCAAATTCGGGTTATGATGCTTAACACGATCCATTTATTTGAAAAAGAAGTGTGTTTAAATGACAAAGTGTAAAAACGTAAGCTTGCCAATCTGATCCGTCATGTATTCGGATTAACCGTAATCGGGATCGTCCTAGACAAGTGTTAAAAACGAGGTAGAACAGCGCCAGGCAGCCCTGTTAAGGCGCGAGCCTATTGGCGAGGTAAGGGGCTCTGCCCAGGTTTTGAAATATGAAAGCAGAGGGCCTCTTCGGGCGCGAGCCATGGGGCGAACCAAGGGACGTCTCCTGGTTGTTAAAAAGGTTGTTTAAAACCGTTTTTTGTGATTAATGATTTACAAGTATGATTTGCATGACTCGGAATAATTACTATTATATTAGTAATATTCGTTGTCAGATTTGCATGTTTGAAAAGCATGATTTACAAATAAAAATGTAAAATGTTTGATTTGAACTAATCATGTTAAGTTCGATTATTTGTAATTAGTCAAGTTTGTCATCGTACTCATGGTATAAAGAACCAAGGATGATTTTTCTAATGGTCAAAATATGTTTAACATAAAAATGCATTAAAATGGTAAATAAAAGAAAGGGATTTCTTTTAAAATGTAATTAACCAATTAATATCACCGAGTCACGGATTAAACCATCATGGTATTAAGAACCAAAGGTGATTTTTGTAATGGTCAAAACATGTTTATCATAAAAATGAATTAAAACATTTGAAATGGTAAAAACGATTACAAATAAGAAATAAAATAAAGAGGAAAGACGAGAACAAACACGGATGAGTCTGACCCGAGACCCACAAGAGGCGCGAGCTTCCTTACATAGCAAGGAGCTTCTGTCTCAGGCCAAAACTCGGTTTTGGCTCGTCTAACCTAAATTTGAATCGTGTTATGCATTGTTCATGCTTATAAACTCATCAAAACAGTAAAGACATGAAATAAATGAGTTGTTTACACCCTCAAACTTACGTGTATTGATGTTTGCGTGGTAGACGACTTTAGAGACGGTTTTCTCGTTGTGACTACTCGCGATCAAAGAAGTTTAAAAAGAGTGCCTTAAAAAAGGATTTGGTTTTGAAAATATGTTGAAAATATGTTAACTAAAACATGTTGATTGATGAATTGAGTTGGTCAAATCGGTCGGTCGAATGCACGGCGACGGTACCAAACAATATGTGTAAGGCTTGTGTTTACGATCGGTAGGTCGTAAACACGTGTCGATTTGTTGACTTAGGAAGTCGAGTATAGAAGTTTAATGGAGATGTGAGGGGCGGACTCTCGCGTAAGGTTTATGGTGTGTGATGATGGGTATTTATAGAGAAATGTGGGGAGGTAGGTCGGTTGTGTTTGCTTAGAGGCTAAGCAGACACCTGCTTTAGGCGCGGGCTAGCTCGTGATGGAAAGGGGTGTATTGTCCCTTTCAATTTGGACGTGGCCAATTCTCTATCCATTATTGATTTGTGGTAGTCAAATAGGATGTCTTGTAACAATATGGACATCTAATAAGATGATTTTGGTGTTACTTGAGGTTGGTGTTTTGTGTGCTTGACTCGGATTTGACCCGTGTGAGTCGGGATTTGAATTTTGAGTCGGTTTTTGGCTCGGTGTCGGTTTTGACTCTAATTAGGGTCATTTTAATGGAAATGACATGATGAAAACATTAATGGCATTATTTTTGACATTCTAGATTTGGTTTGACTCGGGTTGACTCAGGTTGACTCGAGTTGCGGGTTTCTGAGTCGGTTTTGAGTCCGAAGACGGTTTCAACTCTAAATAGTGTTGTTTTAAAGGAAATTACATGATAAAGACATTCATGGCATTATTTTTGACATTCGGGATTTGGGTTGACTCAGGTTGACTTGAGTTGCGGGTTTCTGAGTCGGTTTTGGGTCCGAAGACGGTTTTAACTCTAAATAGTGTTATTTTAATGCAAATGAAGTTAGAAAACTTTTGAAATCATTTTTCATATTCGATTAGTGCATTAAACCGTCTCATGTATACCCAGTCTACGCACGCATATCAAAAACACGTTATAGTCCGATCATCATCGGGTGGTTTTTGAAAGGTGCAGATACTGGGTATCTACACTTACGTGTATTGAGTTTGCGAGGTAGACGTCTTTAGAGACGGTTTTCTCCTTGTGACTACTCGCGATCAAAGAAGTTTAAACGAGTGCCTTAAAAAGGAATTTGTTTTTTGAAAATGAGTAGAAAACATGAGGTTGAAAAACATGTTGATTAATGTTGAGTTGGTCGAGTGCGTCGGTCGAATGCACGGCGACGGTACCAAACAAAATGTGTAAGGCTCGTGTTTTCGATCGGTAGGTCAAAAACACGTGTCGAATTTGTGACTTAGGAAGTCGAGTCTAGAAGTTAAAGGGAGACAAGAGGGGGCGGACGCTAGAGTAAAAATTATGGAGTGTGATGGTGGGTATTTATAGACAAATGTAGGGTGGTAGGTCGGTTGCGTTTGCTTAGAGGCTAAGGAGATAGCCCATTGAGGTGCGAGCATGCCTGCTATACAATGGGGTGCCTTGTCCTTTTCAATTTGGATGTGGCCTTTCCCCTATCTATTATTTGGTTGGTTTGATTTGTCGTGTAACAATATGGGCATCTATTAAGATTATTTTAGGTGTTACTTGGGGTAGGTGGTCCAGTTTAAACTCGTCGTCAAAAGTTACCAACCAAAACAATATTTATAACTTTACAAACTACTCTTAGCAAAGAGGCAAGTAAAGGTCGGATCCCAAGGGATAAGTATTGATGTAGGATTTTTAATTGCAAATGGTCGTTTCTTAGGGTGTCAGAATTTGGGTTGAGGTAGGAGATCAATTAAACTAATTAACAAGATGAATAAAAACAAAGTAAAGCAAATAGAGGGGTTGTAAACAATTGATTAAAGGCACTAGGGTGTCATGAGTTCATAGGGGATTCATGGGAGTTGATCATACAAACATGTTCTCTATTATATAGCAAGCACTTATTGTTGTGATGGGATCGAGTTGTTGTATAAGCTTACAATCCCTAGGAAGGTTTGGGTCCCGGAGCCGAATCGATTAGATTGTACCAACACCTACCAGTCTACTTAATCCTTCCTATTCAACTATATGCATGGTCTAATGAGGCTCGAGTTGGTGTATAAGCTTACAAACCTCATTGAAAAGATAAGTGATGGGTAAAAAATGCAAAGATTCATAGGCTCACATTTCATCAAACATAACATGTGCATAAGTTGAAATCACAACAAGCAAGCAATTTAATTATGAAAACATATTAGATTAAGCATGAATCATTCCCCATGTTGGTTTTGTGGGGTAATATCCGTATACTACCCTATAAAATTAGGACTATAACGCAAATTTTACATGTAATTTATAGTCATAAAACGAAAAACATAATGAAACGATAATGATCAAGGAATAACCTTCGGTCCTAGTGCAATAAGGCAATGAGAGATCAAAGTAGACCTCCTCCTAAATGATGCACCCAAGATTGTCCGAGAAATGCCCTTGTGCTAGAAGGAATCCTCTAATTGCCTTGCAATATTGAGAGGATTGGTTTTGTGAGTTTTGTTGGATGAGAGATCCGAATTCTTGAGAGGCACTTTTCTCAAAAACCCTAGAAATGTTTTGCAAATGAATTAGGTCACAAAAGAGAGAAGAACCTCTCTTTTGTTCTCTCTAAACCGGCCGGCCATGGGCTACCTAGGGAAGTGGGCTTCCACTTCCTTTTAGTCTTGGCTCATGGTCTGGTTCGCAAAATCGCTAAAATGTATATGACGCGGTTATGTTATAAATCGTCATCGGTTATCGGTTATTAAAGCGTCAACTAATAATACGGATTAGTTGAAACACTAATACATGTCCGACAAAGACGATATTGTATAATTATATTCAATATACATTTAATTAAATATAAAACGCTTATATTCAATTTACGAATTAACTGCTTAATTCGCCTTAGCCAATTTTATTTAATCCGTATCAAATAAAATATCTCAACATCACATTTTGACTTATTATTAGTCAAATAACTCAGACTAACTGGTTAGTCAAATTTGGCATCTACATGACTGTATTTTCATACCGTCACATCTCTCAAACGTATCCTATAGGTGTGACTTTTAGGGACCAGTTGATCACCGCCATCTGTATGACAATAACGTCAAACTTATCTAGCAAGCCAACCGTTATTGATAAACGTGGACCAACTGATTATGATACAAAAGTATACCCTTTGATCCTTTTAGAGATTTATAAGTCCTTGCACTAACTGTTAAGGACACCAACCCCAACAGGTTTTCCCTAATTACCCATTAACCCTAGCTAAGGAAACTACTCACTCATGATCAAGTTTAGCATGTTAATAAGGTTGTCTATCATACTAACAAGGCAAAACATGATGAATAAATGAAAATAATTATCAATAATTAAACAAGATTAAGAGAGAATTATACCTATGAAGATGATTCCAAATAATAAAGCAAAGAATAATAGAAGTACTTGATGATTGATGGAAGGTTGTCAATCCTCCAAATAAACCCAAATAATCTTCTAATTACCCAAAATAAAGGAAGAACAATAGAGAAATTAAGGAAAGATTAAGACGTGATTAATATTGAGAATTGTATTACAACTATATAAAGACTAATTTGAGAGAATTACAAAGTGATTAAGGATGGATTAGAATTGCTTAAGAGAGCCTCCCAATCTAGGTAGTACAAAGGGGTATTTATACTAAAGATTAGGTACAAAGATTAGGGTTACTAAGGGCTTAAATGACTATTAAGTCCCTAAGAAAAGTTGAGGAAATGCTCCACCCGAAGGAAATGAGCAGATTCCCGTGCTAGTCTTGCCACGATCCGCCCGTCCTGTGCTGTGGCGCGGGCTCTCTGACTTAGGATCCGCTCGGATCCAGGGAGGGACGCTCGGCTCCAGCTGCTGCATCCCGCTCGTCTTGGGAAAAAGACGCCCGAATCTTGGTGTTGTGAGATGCCCGGATCGTGCCTGATCCGCTCGGATTCCTAGGTAGATAGCTTCTCTTCTTTTCCTCCTTAACAATCCGCAAGGATCATTTCGGGGATGCAAGGATCCTTTCATCATTGCCCATTTCACTTTATTATCTACTTAGGCCTCTAGTATTGTCTTCTCTTTGATGCTTGGTCATTAGATGCGATCAATTTAGCTCCATTCCACCTCATAAATGCAAGGCTAGCACTCATTTCTGTAGACACCTCGTTTCTGCACCTCCCGCCAAACACCCAGTGATGATTGGGCCGCATGTTTAGCATATGTCGCGATTTTATGACGTTTCGTAAATCGGTTAATAAAAGGTAACTCAAACACTTGTGTCTACCTCATGGTTGTCATCTAGGTGTCATTACGGTCGTTTTGGCAGTAATTAGAGTTCATTTGGAGTCCGGGTCAAAAACCATCTTCATTTCCTAAAACCGTCAAATCCCGAGTCAAAGCAATGTGCTTGTCTACCTAAGGTTAGGATGTCATAAAAATGTTGAGATTATATCTCATTTTGAGTCTCATGTCACTTCATTAGGCTAAACTTAAAGTTTACATTACAAAATGTGCATTTTATTTAGTTAAAATGACAACCCGACCTTTAGGCCCGTTTTACGAGGTCATAACGACTTTTTTGGGTCAGGCCTATTTCACAAAAAGTTCTAGATCTCTTTCTTAGCTTTCCAACGCCACAGAAATCACCTTATTCCGAGTCTTGTAGAGAAAGTTATGCCTAAAATACGACAGGCTGTCAAACGCGCTTTCTTGCGCAGGAGGAACCCGTTGAGGAAAGGACGCAGCAAGTGCTGCGCCTCTTCCTGGAACGCAGCACCTGCTGCGCCTTTTCCTCAAGGTTTTCTTTTTGTCCACGTTTCCGTTTTTAACCTAAGTCGGTTGTTTCCGGATCTTTCTCTCCTTTCCTAAACCCTAATTCCGTGATTAGTATAAATAGAGACTTTCGGTCTCACATATTTCTCACGCGAGTGTCCGCCCTTCTCTTCTCCCTTTACATTCTAAGACCACGTTCTTACTTTTTGGCACCTACGTGCTTGAACTTTCGACCACGTAAGCTCGGATCTTTCTGAGTACCAGCCTCGTTTTGCATGACCAACCAATTTGACCAACTCCACATCAATCAACATTAATCAATCTTATTTGTTTTCCTCCTAGAGGGCACTTTCGTCTACATTCGAGTCGAGCATCACTAAACGTTAACTTAGTTCATCTCGTTTCGTCAAACATGTAAGTCTGAGGGTGTAAATCCTTCTTTTATTATTGTTCTTTATTTTCGTAATCACTATTGTAAGATTTATGTCGAAAGTATTCTTAAAATCGATTTGTAAAACCTTGTTTAAAAAATCTTTTTACGGGATTATCAGAAGACTGTTAGGAATTATTAATCTCATTAATTTACATATTCATATATGTGACATTGAATTTAGTCATGAAATTAAATCTAGATCTTATGCATGCAAACATAATTAGAAATAGAGAAGAAATCGTCTTTCTTACTATGGGAGTTTCGGATTAAAGGGCACAAGTAAGATCTCTTTCTTACTTGTTCTTGAGCTTTCCTTATATGGATGAACAAAGATTCAAGCTTAGAATCCCTCCCAAAGATGAATACCCAAGATAACCTCTTAATAGATTAATATTACTTGATCTAGAATAATAATAATCTTACTAAAATTGACCCAAAATATTTGTTTTTGTCCTCTTGAAATTTCGGCCAAGAGAGGATGAATATTGAGAGATTTTATTTCTCTAAGCTTTCATAAAATTAGAGAGAGTTTTTATTTTCTTACACTAGAAAATAATTCAAGTTGTGAATGAATGAATTAGAGAGAAAAACTCTCTATAATTGCCATTTAGAAAACCGGGTATGGGGGGTGGCAAGGGCCAATGCATGACCAAGATACTCTTCACAAAAGCAACTAGGTGCGCATGGCTATGAATTAGGTTTTATGATTATGCTTTCCACTTAAACATAATTAACATAATTTAAACCTAATACTCCCTCCTTATTTTCGGCACTTACATAAAATGGGAGGTCCATTTTATATTTTGTCATTTGTCAATTTGTCATATGTTACATGTTACATGAGATGTCACAATGTAATGTATTTTTAACATATTAAAAATCAACGTATTAATAAAAATACGTCATGTACAAAAATCGACTTAGTAATTCATAATTACTTGTACCAAAAATGGTTTATCAATTATAAATCACAACGTCTTGTATTTATAATAAATTATTCATTCAGTTTCAATTGTTTCGCAAACAATAATTTTATCTAAGCAATAAAACAATTTGATTACTTAGACCGTATCTTTATTTAATCGAATTACAATAAGACACATCAATAATACTCACAAAATCGTCCGTCACTTTTAAGCAATTTAATTAACCCGTATCGTCATACGATCAATTAAATAATCAATTAAGAGTGTTACCCTTTAGATATGACCTAAGAGAATCAACTGATCACCACCGTCGTACGACAGTAATGTCAAACTCTAGTCAGCCAATCATGACCGATATGTGTGGACCAGTTGACTGTAAAATGTTACTTCCCACATGTATTCTTAAATATGAGATTTAAACATGTGATCATCATGATCAACAGTTGTGATCGCATTATTGTCGGAGGACACTTATTCCAACAATCTCCCACTTGTCCTCGACAAGTGTGCGTCACCAATTCTCTTGTCCTATTACTATCTCCCACTCAATGCAAGGTGTCTTTCAGGTCGTACTTGCAAGTGATCATATCGAGAGTGGTTTCCTCGATCTGGAGAATAACTTATTGACCGGATTTATCTACCATAGATACCTTTCGAGCGTGGCCACGCATTTCCAGTTCATTACTCCTCGAGTGGCCCTGAGATATTGTTATAACCCTGATAAGGGGTGGACAATTCCTATCGCACTTATTCCCTTCGACTAGCCACAACCATCATAACCCAAAATATACCCATTTGACCCCATTTACGAAGGTCGTAGTAACATAAATCAAAGTTAATCTGAAACTGTGCCACCTTAGGCGAACAATCTTTAGTCAAAAGAATCGACTCATTAGAATACTATAGTAGCTCTCGCCACGACCAGGCTATATAAATTTTCCAGAACTCTATAAGCGGTCATAAGGCCCGACAAAGTGTTCCTAACAGTCTGCCTATGTGATCGACTAGTCATCTCACATGACTCCATGGCACTTGAACTTGCCATCAATCGCATCACACTCTGGTCACTTCGAGACGTCACCTCATGTAAGTGACTATGGGCGAATACAATGCTAATCCGTGTTCACTTTAACGGGGTTCAATTGTCTCTACAACTCGTTTGGATGTAACAAAGTATAAGGTGAGTTAATAATAACTCAAACGACGAATGTCGACATCACATTCGGGTAGTCAATACCATATTACAACCTTGTGATGTATATTGTAAGTGTGTAAACACTAGTCTATTGCAATAGAAGTTTAACATACCATGTGTCCATGAATTCATACTTCTTGTATTGGACTTTCCTTTATATTCATGTTATCTCTCATAGCATGAACCTTACCAAGTACACATCTAGGTTCCCAACCTAGGTTTAGGTTATTTATCTTGAAAGAAATTTCTTGTTGTTTATCACATAAGCAACGAATTATGGTGGTCGACATAACTCACACTAGTCAAGTGTTCTTCCAACTCATAATGTACCAGGTATACGTTTTGTAGGGTCTTGCAACAATTGTCAAGATGACTAGCCTAGCACTTCTCATAAGTCCTAGCATATTAGAAAATACTAGCTTTGAGTAACTTCTTACTATAACTACGTATCTTTTCAAACTTCTTATTTCTCCTTTTAGTTTGAATAGCTTAGGATTTTCATAAATCCTTACGTGTTTTTTTTTGGATTTCAATATGTGCAACTTCTTGTCACATAACAGAGTGTTCTGTCAAACACTAGAATAGCTCATTAGTTCTCCTCGAGAATTCATGACAATTCTTCTATGGCTTACCAATGACTCATCATGCTCTTAAGCATATGATTCATTATTGGACATGTGCATGATTATTCTAATGGCGGAAACATTAGTAATTTTTAATCATGTGATCAACCATTCTTAGGTTCAAAGAATGACCATGACTGCTTATGGTAATTCCATTTTCATCGATATGAATAACCTACGTTTCTCGTTGATTTGATGTGTATATCTCAATACCTATCCAACATCCCATGATGTGAATGGATTCATCATGGTCCATTTTCATCCAGAATTGAAAACTCAAACACTTCTTTGTGAAAGATAGTACTAGCTCATCATTCTCAATGAGTAATGAGTTATAAATTTTACAAGATGATTGCTCCCACGAAATTCCATGTCTTCACATGATAATTCCAAACTCCCGCTCAATTCCACATGTTTCGCAATTGACTACTCAATCGAAACATTTCAAGAATTGAAATACATTTTGCTTTGCCAAGTTATTAAGATAAAACCAAATATGTTCCCAACATATCTTTTCAAAATACCTATTTAGAAAAGGTTTCAATCTTAAACTTATGGAAAGAGATTTTTAATCTCTAACTCATTCATTTTATAATGATGCGTAGCAATGTCATTATTTAAATGTGAATTTCATTTAATACATGTCCTTCTCAAAATACCCTTTTTCGGAAGGAGGTTTAACCATTTCATTTTCATAATGAGGTTAAGTAATGACACTAGCGTGGTTAACAATTAACTTAGCTCTTGTAGATATCGGCATATCTTTCTTTGCAATTTTTAGTCATAAATCTCATTTATTTTCAAGGATGCAACTTTGTTTCATTTAGGCTCTTAATTGAATATCAGTATTGAAACTCTTGGTCATATGTTGTTCATAAACTAGCCAAATCTCTTGTTAAGATTTTTCTTTAGTCATTTTCTTTCAAAACTTCTTTTGGTCTCCTCGTGTAGTTATCTTGAGAACATATTCTTTTGATTACTTCACTTGGTCTCTTTTGTCATGTAGATCTCATCTATTCGAGACCATAGATCTCATCTATTTATGTATACTATCTATTTAGGTATAAAAATCATTCTTTCTTTCGTAGATCTCATTTACTCAAGCATACAAATTATTCTTTGTATTCTTTGTGTCTTCATTTTTCTCCCACTCTATCTTTAGAATAAATATACTAAATATTCAAAGATAGTTTATGAGACACAAGTGATGATTTCGAAGTAGAGGGAGGACTATCTTATAGATTGACTAATAGATTTTTAAATTTGATGAGTGTACTTGGTAATTGACATTTCTTTAGGAGAGTTCTTCAACTCAACATCACTTTATAATTGATCATACACAAGCCTTAAGCTTGTGGACATATATAATGAATCCCATCATTATAGTTGTCTATTGGATCACTTTAAGTAGATAATCTTATGTTTTTATGTGCAAGCATATAAAGACGAATTTTTAGAACAAATAAATACGATAAAAGGGGTGACTTGGGTTGCAAACCAAGCCACCATAATCCAAAATACAACCATTGTTTAGAAAGGATCAACCATTTTCATGTCGAACATGGAAATCAAAATAGTTCTAAAAATCCGAAACACAACTTAAAATAAGACAATAATAAAAAGTCAAGCTTCATTGGTAGCTACTCCTAGCTCCTTGATGATTTCTCAAGCTTGCTTTTCCTTTCCTTTGTCTTTGCTTGGAGGAGGCCCTATTTACAATAAAAAGGGGATACATTATCACAACTTTGTATCAAAATACCATAGTTGAATTAGAAACATAAAATAAAGGATAGTCATTTACCTACTGGAGTGATCTTTCCAGCTTTGATGTCACCAAGGTGCTTGGAACAATTCATTTTCCAATGTCCAACACCATTACAATAATGGCATTTGTCAAGAAGACCCTTCTTGGTCTTGGACGTGCTAGCTTCAAAAGTCTTAGCCTTGGTGGACATGGGAGCTTGCCTCTTACCCTTTTTCCCATTCCTTTTGAACTTCCCCTTGCTCTTGGTGCTTATGTTAAGCACATCCTTAGGTGGGTTAACATTTAACCCCATGTCTCTTTCGGCTTGCACAAGTAACTTGTGCAACTCTTCAAGAGACACGTCTTTGTCTTGCATGTTAAAATTCACCCGGAATTGAACATACGCTTTGACTTTGGACAAGGAGTGTAGAATCCTATCTACAATGAGCTCTTTGGGGATTTCAACTTTTTGAATCTTCAAAGTCTCGACTAGCTCCAACAATTTGAGCACGTGAGGGCTAACCTTTTGGCCCTCCTTGAAATCGAGATCAAAGAATGCCGAGGCCTCCTCATATTGGACGATCCTCGGAGTTTGTGAAAACATTGTCACAAGTTTGGAATAGATTTCATTAGCGGTGCCCATTTTAAAGGCTCTCCTTTGGAGATCCGACTCCATCGCAAAAATCAACACATTTTTCATTGCGGCGGACTCTTGTGGTAAGCCTCATGTGCTTCCCTAGTAGCGGCACTCGACCTAGCATTAGGTTCGGGTGGAGAGGCCTCGGTGAGGTAACGAAACTTGTCGTCACCTTGGGCGGCTAATTTGAGTTGGGCATCCCAATCGGAGAAATTTGACCCATTCTTTTCAAGTTTACAATGATCCATGAAGGATCGGAGCCATGAAACATTAGTGAGAGGTGCGGCGTTGGTGTTTGGTGTGGCCATTTGTTTTGAGAAATAAAATTGGTCTACAAAAAGAAAATAAAAGGAAAAAAACATTTGTCGTTTTCAAAATAATAATAACACTCGTAAATTTTTTAATTTAAACAAGTTTTATTGCATTTATCTAGTGACCTCTACCCAACTTGATAAATGATTCCAAGACCCAAATTCATATTAACTTGGGCACGGGGTTGCCGATTCATCCCTTATCAATATAACTCGGTGGATTAACTCTTTAATCGATTCTACTTTTAGAACTCTTGGTCGATAAATTACTCTAATATTTATCTATAGCCCGGAACACATGCGACTACGGTCACGAATACTTCCGTTGAGCTCAATCCAAATTTCAAATAGATGTGTCCATGATCCAAATTCACATTTACTTGGGCACGGGGTAGCCGATTCATCCTTTATCAACATGAATTCAGTGGATAGACATTTATCACCCACTTCCCCTACGTAACAAGATTTGTACCCCGGTGTGGCCGAGCGCACTCCCTTACGAAATAGGTTTTCATGGTTTCTACTTTTTGGTAAGGCTAAGTCTCAATTGTTTATTTTAGCGAGAGGTCATGTCAATTTATTATCTATCACGTTTTAAGTGAACTAAAGCGGTGAACTACAATAATTGTAATTGACACGGTCGATAAACTCGATTAAAATGATAATGCATGTTTTAGTTATGGCGATTTAGCGATGCATGCAACATATAAATAAAAGAGTAAATTATAAATAACTCCCTTATATAATCGACTATTTTGAAATAACTCCCTTTTATAATTTTTTGTTCAAATAACTCCCTTTTAAAACATGTTTTTATACAAATCAATGCCTCTTCACCAGAATGAGACTTATTTTTGAATTTTCCGGCTAAAAATTTGTTTTATCCTTCATTTTTCACTTATATGAGATGTTAAATAACAATTGTGCCCGTTTACTCACTATTTTTTTCTTTAAAATAAGACAAAACAACGAATTTATACTTGATTCTTCTTTGCCCGGAGTGCATGATTTGAGTGTTATTATATTTCAGAGAGATTTGAAATTGTTCATAGGTTGTGAAAATGTAGTAGCGATGTAGGAATTATGTTATAAGAAGGGTAAATCAATTAAATTATAAAAAATAGATTTAGTTCTGGTGAAGAGGCATTGATTTGTTGAAAAACAAATTTTATAAGAGAGTTATTTGGATAAAAAATTATAAAAGAGAGTTATTTTAAAAAAGATGATTATATAAGAGAGTTATTTGTAATTTACTATGCAAAGCATAAATAAAATCCTAGTATGGCCTTCCTAAAATAGTAAATCTAATAAACTATTACAAATTCGGAAACCAACTCCTTTGGTCCCTTGAACTTCGGTCTTGGCACGCATTTCAAGGCAATACTTACTTTAATGGATCGCCTTCTCAAGTGGCACCGTCTTCAAGGAACTCCGGAATAAATAAATTACATAATAAATTACATAATTTCCTATTATACATTTCTAATTAAAATAAAATAAATCTATTAAATTACAAAACAGTGATACGAGATCACAATAAATTACAACCGAATCGATATTCCCATACATTTCGGGTAATACCAATTAAAAACTAAGGTCATACTAAGTAAAATTACATAATTCAAAAATTACATAAAATTAAAATATGACAATCATAAATAAAATGCAGCATTATAATATGTATGAACATGCCAAATTTTATGCTAAATCGCCTTTAAGGAGCCAATATCGTATATTAATCGGTTTTTACAGATTTGCGTGATTTAACCTTTTAAAATCACAATAATTACATAAAATCATATTTATGTACAGGTTAATTACCCTAATCATATTAGGACTCAAAATTAGTCTCCACTGACATTTGATAATAATTAACCTAGATTTCTTAATATTGTTCATGAATGGACCTAAAATACAAAATTATGTCATAAACTTCAAATTAAATCATAAAAATTTCAAATAATTTCACAATTTGAAATTTAAACTCATGAATATTCCGGAAAAATACCATGACACTCATAATGTTCAAAAAACTTAGGTTAAAATTTTGAAAATTTATCGAGAAAAACAATGTTGCGGTTTATCGATTTTAACAATTATCACCATAAAATATGAGAAAAATTATTTTTATCAACTTTTCACTTTTAGATCTGAAATATATAATAAAATGCAACATGTGACGTTTTTCTTTAGTCATGAAGTATGTTTTAGCATTTTTACTAATTAAAGTCACTATTTATGTGATTTTTCATCAAAAATTCATAAATCATGCATAAAGACTTCATTATAGCCAAATATTTTACACACATCTTATAAAATTACATGTGACAACATATTAAATTTCTATGACCAGATTCGAAATATAACTCATATTAACCTATTTACCCATTTAAATACGATTTTAACTTGAAAAATCCATATTTCGAGCATAACAACTCATTTTATTATGAAAATGTACAGGCCATCAATAGATAATATATGTGAAAATATATCCAAAAACCACTGAAAAAATCGAAGTTTAGCTATTTTTAGTCCAAAAATGACATTTTTTATCATAAAAATCACATTTTAATGCCATTATTATGTAAAATGAACAATAAAATCCATAAATAAACCAAAATATCCTAAATACATTTTAGTACCAGAAACCTTAACATGCAACTAAATTTCGTGATATTTCATAATAAACACAAATTTATAAGTTTTGTTTGTTAATCTTATAACTCGGAAAAACAATAACCGATTTGCATGCAAACAACCTAAGGCTCTGATACCACTTGTTAGGAATTATTAATCTCATTAATTTGCATATTCATATATGTGACATTTAATTTAGTCATGAAATTAAATCTAGATCTTATGCATGCAAACATAACTAGAAATAGAGAAGAAATCGTCTTTCTTACTATGGGAGTTTCGGATTAAAGGGCACACGTAAGATCTCCTTCTTACTTGTTCTTGAGCTTTCCTTATATGGATGAATAAAGATTCAAGCTTAGAATCCCTCCCAAAGATGAATACCCAAGATAACCTCTTAATAGATTAATATTATTTGATCTAGAATAATAATAATCTTACTAAAATTGACCCAAAATATTTGTTTTTGTCCTCTTGAAATTTCGGCCAAGAGACGATGAATATTGAGAGATTTTATTTCTCTAAGCTTTCATGAAATTAGAGAGAGTTTTTATTTTCTTACACTAGAAAATAATTCAAGTTGTGAATGAATGAATTAGAGAGAAAAACTCTCTATAATTGCCCTTTAGAAAACCGGGTATGGGGGGGGGGGAGGGGGGCATGGGCCAATGCATGACCAAGATACTCTTCACAAAAGCAACTAGGTGTGCATGGCTATGAATTAGGTTTTATGATTATACTTTCCACTTAAACATAATTAACATAATTTAAACCTAATACTCTCTCCTTATTTTCGGCACTTACATAAAATGGGAGGTCCATTTTATATTTTGTCATTTGTCAATTTGTCATATGTTACATGTTACATGACATGTCACAATGTAATGTATTTTTAACATATTAAAAATCAACGTATTAATAAAAATACGTCATGTACAATAATCGACTTAATAATTCATAATTACTTATACCAAAAATGGTTTATCAATTATAAATCACAACGTCTTGTATTTATAATAAATTATTCATTCAGTTTCAATTGTTTCGCAAACAATAATTTTATCTAAGCAATAAAACAATTTGATTACTTAGACCGTATCTTTATTTAATCGAATTACAATAAGACACGTCAATAATACTCACAAAATTGTCCGTCAATTTTAAGCAATTTAATGAACCCGTATCATCATACGATCGATTAAATAATCAATTAACAGTGTTACCCTTTAGGTATGACCTAAGGGAATCAACTGATCACCACCGTCGTACGACAATAATGTCAAACTCTAGTCAGCCAATCATTACCGGATATGTGTGGACCAGTTGACTGTAAAATATTACTTCCCACATGTATTCTTAAATATGAGATTTAAACATGTGATCATCATGATCAACAGTTGTGATCGCATTATTGTCGAAGGACACTTATTCCAACAAAGACAACCGTCGAGAAAGGACGCAGCAACTGCTGCGCCTCTTCGAAGGGAAGAAGACTGCCGCGCTCTTCCCGAGGGCTTCTGCAGCTTCTCGCTTCCTTTCTTCTTCCTTCGTCTTCTGTTCGTCCTATTGTTTTGTTTCGTCTTCAATTGTTCATTGTTCTTTTAACACGATAATTCTAGTATGATAATTTTAACATGTACTTCATTATTAGTATTTAATTCATCTTTTAAATCCCGACTTAAATCCCTTATAATCCATATTTGCGGGTTTTCGTCATTAAATCAATTCGGGTTTTAGAGATTTGATTTATCCATATTGAATCTCTGGAATTCATCTTTGATATACTTGTATCTGTTATTCACCGTTAGCATCATTAATTCATCATTAATAACCTGCTTAGTCTTAATTAATTTGATTAGTTTGTTAATTTGTAAATAATCTCATTAATCTTGTATATAATTCGTTCTAATCGGTTTCATTCATGTTTTATCGTTTTTATGACCCTAATCATATGTAAATAATATGTTAATCACTTTCATCCGAGTCAATTATTCATTAATCAAGCATTAAATTCACCAATGAATATTAACGAGATGCGGTTCCGGCTTCACAGCCAGAACTCAACCCAGGAACAGACGCAGCGACTGCTGCGCCTGTTCCCGGTTGAGTTCTGTCTCTGAACTCCCGTTTTTGCCTTGACCTAGTTTATCAATTACGTATTTAATTAACTATTATTCGTATTATCACCCTAATTTTTGTTCGTTTATTCATTTATTCTTTCTTTTCTAAAACCATCCGTTTTAAATGTATTTTCGACATAAATCGTTAAATCCGATGTAATTATTTTAATTTTCCTTTATTGTATTATTATTGTATTTCTTTTATTGTATTGCTTGTATGCTCTCACATGCAATTAACTTAAATTTCTACCTCGACATTAAATGTATGTTAAATTACGTGTTCACCGACTTAGTTATTTCTCACATGCTAGGATAAATTTAATGGATGTTGCATTGCACGCATATAAATCGACAACATATCAAGTATAGACAATTTCCCTAATCATTAGTAGAGGCTGCTATCGAGGCGGGCGGAATTAGGTGTTCGATCAAAAGAGCTTCCTAATACGTACCCTCACCCCTTACTCCATATCTCTGTGAACGTCCGTGTTCATTGACATCCACGAGAGTCATTCTAGACATAGAATGCTATGGGTAACGAGTTCTTGGTGTTCATGTCACTACTTTATGTCTTGACATGACACGAGGTATTCGAACGGTTTCCAATTTTCCACAATAAAATGGTGGCGACTCCACAAATGCAAACGCTTGTTCCCAAGCGCCCCCGTGGCCGATGTCCACAATTTCCTACCAAGGAGACAAAACCTCAAAGAATATACAAAATGGAAAACTAAAGATAGTAAATGACCCAATTATGTGCTATAAAGCATAGGAAAGAGGCTAATTCGGAGACTAAATGTGCTCAAATATGAGTCACATCAAACATCCCCAAACCGAACCTTTGCTCGTCCCGAGTAAAGAGGTGACTAAAACTAGGACCTTTATTTAAACTAACCTACTAATATAGCCGATATGAGATAATTAGCGGGTCTCACTCCACCCCTTCAACTCACAACAAGACAAGCATGAGGTAGGATGCCTTCTTGCAAGGCAAGGTGGGGCTTGCGAAAATGGCGACACATCCAAGCATTAAGCACACAAAAGCAAGTAATGGTTGCATCTACAAAAATGAATAGCCACTTTCCTCATCTAAGTGGCAGAAATTATCTACAAGAGAAGTAATCTAAGGGTACACACACCATCATAGATACGAATTCTTCAAACTACTAAGCCTCGAAGGATACCAATAAATCACCTCCAAGTTGTGTCAAGCTAGGGTACCTTTGTCCTCAATTGTTAAATGCTTTCGTCAAGGGTAGATTCCCTATGGTGTTAGAAACACTGGAGGAACGCGAAATTCCCCTTCTTGCCTAGACAAGAAGAAAGGTCGTCCCCTCTCTACCATGCACAAAAGTGGATTCGATGGAAAAAAGGGATCAATAAATTTTGAGTTTCATATGGGAGTTTGCTTTTGTTGTTGTTTTTCTCCCCAATTTCTTGTGGCATTTGACATTTTGAGAACACTTTATTTTTGCCATTTCTTTTGATGTTTGGCATTTCAATACTTGACAACTTTCAACTTATTTCATTTTCTTTTGAACATTTTCAAAGCTACCCCATTTGTAGCGAGGGCGCTTATATTTGAAGCATAGGAGTTCTTATTTTTGTACTCCTCTTTTCTTTGATGCAAATTGCAAACTTTTTGACTTGCAAATTTGCACAATTTTTGTGCCCAATCCCTTTTTGTTGACAACATGTGGTAGAAAGTGGAAGATGGTTGCATGGTTTCAAGGGTCACCTTGGAATAAACGGTAGCCAAGGAGTTATCACACCACAAGGTACTCTTGACTAGGCCTTAATCCATGGGTCAAAGGATACTAGCATGACACATCCTAGGGTGTTTTACAAGTATTCTAATGAGCAAAGTCTTAAGAAGAAAAAGTATCTACAAGGGCCTTATATACACTTGTCAAGCTTCCCAAATAGATGTTTTCACAAAAAGTTTCCTAAAATGCAACTATATGCCATGATGCAACTAACATTTATACAACCTAATGCATATGCTTCTACCAACTAGTATGCCATATAAGCTAAATGAAACTCCTATAATCACATTGGTGTAAATAGTATCAATCAAAATAAAGCCACATAGTTATTAACATAGAGAGGAAAAAGGAGATTTGAAAGATCATACCACGCGGTCTTCATAATCCTCATGTCTCGGATGTGGCGTAGTCGATCAATGTGATAGAAGGACAAACACACTATATACAAAATATACAATTCTATACTATAAAGGAATGAACATGTTTTTGGTTTTTCAATTTTTCAAATTTTTATCGTTTTTATGTTTATGAAATAAAAAGACATGTTTTTGTATTTTTCAAAAATTTTCAATTTTTATCATTTTTTGATTTAAAAGTCAAGTTATAATTTCCCATCCCCACACTAGTATGGGCATTGTCCTCAATGGCCAAAACGATAGGAAATTATGCAAGCTAAATGAGAATGCATGATTTCTACACTACTATGCAAGCTACATGACATATAAACAAGTGATGCATTCTAAACTATACTATATGATGCATGAATTTCTTGGATGGAGAGCTAATTTATATTAACTCCCAATACTTGTACTTGAACTTCCCCAAACCAAGTAAGACACTATTTCTAGTGTAAAAATAGGGGAGCTCATGCACAAGTATGCAATGTATGAAACTAATTTGTCATTTTGGATTTTCAAAAGTGGGAACAAAATAAGTTTATCATCACCTAGATGTTGTCAAGGTGTAATAATAGTCCTTCAATTTTACAAGGACACCACTAATAAGTCGAAACAATCAATTATAAAACAAGTTAGCTAAGCATGAAATTTTTTTCATGAAAAGTGAGTGGAAAAGAAGAGTTTCACCTTGGCCATGGTGGGTGCCTCATTCCTGCTCCACCAAGGTCACGAACATCTTTATTGGTTACTATCATCCCCTCTAATATCGCTATCCCAATGCTCCTTTGATGCATCGCTGTAACACCCCCATTTATTCGGGAGCCTTTAGCTAGACATTCCCAAGTAAATGAGAGCGTTACCATCTCGGTTTCCCGAGGTAGTAGATAACAAAGTCCAACTCACCAAAGTACTTTAAATAAAACTTTAATGATTACATAAGTTTTACAATTTTAATCAACTAAAACTTAATATAAAAATAAATACAACTCGCAGCGGAAAATAAATAAGTGATATAACTATATATGTGATCTAGACTTCATCTAAGGTTCCAAGTTTGGCTCTCATCCCAATGCTCCCAAGTCAGCTAATCTTTGGTACCTGTCAAATCTGCTCCCCATAAAACGGTTCACCGCAGGTGTTCACGAATACACTGTCAACCGCGAGGTTGAGTAGGAATAAATTCTAACAACAAAAACATACGATAAACAATCCAACTTCCTTTTTATATTGCACAACCCCCTGACAACGTGCCCATCCTTTTTCTTAGCACACCTCCCTTAACAACGTGCTCACATTACATCATTCCAACCGAATTTGAAGTATCCACCATCCCAACCGAAGTTGAGGTATTCACCATCCCAACCGAAGTTGAGGTATCCATCATCCCAGTATAAAACTGAGGTATCCAACACAAATGCCATGATCAACAACAATAGTAATCATCTCAGAACGAGTCTGAGGTATCCAATAATTACGACATGAGATAACCAATAACCACAATATAAACCAATGACATATACTTCACATCTGATAATTCATCCAACAAACATTATCGAGTATAAGTTGAGTAGGATTTATCCCTACTTGGCAAGCAAGCACTCCAATTACGCAATCCAATAATTAAAGCGAACAAATCCGATTATAAACTCTTCACAATTTCCGTCACCTATATAATAATAACAATTACAACAATTATAATTACTAACTTTATTTATTTATTTATTTATTTATTTATTTATGCCTTTTATTTAATTATTCAAAATAATTATTTATTATGTTTATTAAAGGTTACGATATTAAAAACCCGCTTATAAAACAAACCCGAGTCACCCGAACTAATTACTTAAGCCCGTCACAAAAACAACCACACAAACACCCCCAAAACACGGTTTAGAAACCGTGACTAACCACCCCCATAAACGGCCTCCAACCCGACACCACAGGCCACCACGACCACCACCCAACCTACCTACCTCATCCCTACACCACGGACCATCCAACCATCCCCCAACCACCAGCTTAACCGCCACCAGCCACCCTCAAAAACACGCCCTAATCCACCCGACACCAACAACACTCACCTGACACCCCCATAAAACCCGCCCATAACCACCACCTAACACCACCTTTACCGCCACCTAAAACCACTAATCAACTCACCAATCCACCCTCGACAAAAGCCACCCAAAACCACCCCAACCCAGACCTCCTACAACCACCAGAAACCCCTTCGAAAACCGCCTGCCCAAACACGGGTTAATCCCCTGTTTTCGCAACCACCGCCACAAACCGCCACCTCCGGCCACCAAGACACCACGAAGGTGGTCGACTAACTACCCCTGACACAAACCCACCTTACCCAGGTCAAGACTCGACCATTAAAGGGTTCAATTACCCATTCCAATCACCCACAACCAAACCCGCATAACCCCCTGACCAGCCACATTTAGCCGCCCTAAACACCACCCTATCACGGTCAACGACGGTCAACAATGGTCAGGTCAGAAACTTTGCAGTTCAATGTCGCTATAGGTCCAATTCCCGAGTCCTATGGTGGTCTATAGAAGTCATACTATCGATCTAAAGATGCTTGCATGAAAAGAATATAAACCGATTTAAGATGAATAATTACCTCGAGTTGTTTAATTGATTTATGTTAATTCCTTCTTCTTCCGTCTCCTAAAGCTTCTTTTTTTTAATTTATGAATTATTCTCAGATTTAAGGTGGTATTTATAGTGTAAGATTTAGAGAATACGAGGCTAATTAGGAAACTATGTAACTTACCTTATTCTAATTAGTATAGGAATTGTCATTATAATTATATCATTATTATTATTATCACATATTATTAACCTTACCGTAACTATGATTTCCTCATATAATACTTACTAATTTATTATTGCCATACTTTATTATTATTATTAATATAATTATTATTACCTTTATACATTATTATTTCCATATTATATTATTATTAATTTCCCGATACAAATCCCGATTATACTCATACCAATTTAATAAGTTTCGACCCAAATAATAATAGCACACGGTCCAAAGCACAAATACTAGCCAAACCCAATTCCCTACTTGAATTATTAATTCATTATTTAATTAACGTCTTACTTGTATTTATTATTAGAAATGTCATTTAATCAATTATTAAATTACATAAATTATTCATATAAATTATTATTAAAATACGGGGTATTACAATCGCTTTAATAGAAGTCCATAAACTCGTCCCCCTCGCTATTCACCTCCACCGTATCACCGCCACTTGACCTTTCACCTTCTCCTTCTCCATGTGTTCCACCATTGGCATTTTCCGAGTTTGGAAAGAGGATATCTATTTGGGCCTAAGAGGGAAGAATTCCCTCTTCACTAACATGCCTTTGACGGGCCAATCGGTGGAATTGTGGATAGAGAGCATAGTAATTATCCACTCTTGCTTCATATTGCCTTTGGTTCATATCTTTTAGTATACCCGTGACAAATTCATCTCTAGGAAGGATGAAGGGATTTGGGTGATTATAGGGTTGATATTGAAAGGGGTAAGGCGGGATCACAACTTTTTCTTCTTCATTTTCTTGAGGTTCTTGTTGTTGAGGTGGAGTAGGAGGTGGGTTATGGTTTGCTTGGTTCGCATTAGTTGGGACGAGGTAAGATTGCACTTGTGAAAGGGGACCCCTTCGAGGTGATATCCTTGTTAAACCTTCCATTGGAAGGTACATGGGGGTTCTCCCTTTGGTGATCCACTTAATCCTTTTCTCAAAGCCCTCAAGGGCTATCCAATGGTATTGTCAGAGAAGTAACATTTCATCAATCTTGGTGTTGCCCGGAAGAGGTATATAAGCATTGTTGTTGTTGAAGTTGGGGTTAAAGAATTTTGCAAGCTTTGTTATTAATCCCCCATTAACGATGTGGATCATACCATCATCATCTCCATTCCGGAACTTTGCCAATCTATCAAGAAGAACTAGGGGGCGTTGAAGTGATAACCGCTCCTCCCTTGTATCTTGAGGTAGGACTCTATAAAAACAAGACCGAGTTCATTCACTACCGCGGGATCACGGCGGGCTAATGGAGTGCTTGTGAGAAACCGGTAAGGGAGTCGAATAATGGGGTTTTGAATTGTTAGAAATCATAATCTCATTATTTAACATATTCATATATGTGACATTTTAATTTAGTCATAAAATTAAAACTAGATCTTATGCATGCAAACTTGAATAAGAATAGAGAAGAAATCGTCTTTCTTACTATGGGACTTTCGGATTTTGGGCACAAATGAGTTCTCGTTTTCACTTGTTCTTGAGCTTTCCTTATATGGATGAACAAAGGATCCAAAGAAGAATCCCTCCCAAAAGTGAATACCCAAGGTAACCTCTTAAAAGACTAATATTATTAGATCTAGAACAATATTAATCTTACTAAAAATTGACCCAAAATATTTGTATGTTCTCTTGTAATTTCGGCCAAGAGAGGAAGAATATTGAGAGATTTTATTTCTCTAAGCTTTAACAAATTATAGAGAGAATTTCTATTTTCTTACACTAGAAAAATAGTTAAAGTTGTGTATGAATAATTAGAGAGAAAAACCCTCTATAATTGCCCTTTGAAAACCGGTGGGGAGGGTGGAGGAGAGCCAATGCATGGGCAAGTTTTTCTACCCAAGAAATCATAGGTATGCATGGCTATATTAGGTTGCAATCATCATGTTTTCCACTTAAAAATAATTAACACAATTTAACCTAATACTCCCTCCATTTCGGCACTTATATAAAATGGGAGGTCCATTTTATATTTGTCATTTGTCAATTGTCACATGTTACTAGTCATGTGAAATTGTCATGTATTTTTAACATATTAAAAATCAACGTATTAATAAAAATACGTCATGTAAAAAATCGACTTAGTAATTCATAATTACTTGTACCAAAACGGTTTATCAATTATAAATCACAACGTCTTGTATTTATAATAAATTATTCATTCAGTTTCAATTGTTTCGTAAACAATAATTTTATCTAAGTAATAAAATAATTTGATTACTTAGACCGTTTCTTATTTAATCGAATTACAATAAGACACGTCAATAATACTCACAAAATCGTCCGTCAATTTTAAGCAATTTTAATTAACCCGTATCGACATACGATCAATTAAATAATCAATTAAGAGTGTCACCCTTTAGGTATGACCTAAGGGGATCAACTGATCACCGCCGTCGCACGATAGTAATGTCAAACTCTAGTCAGCCAATCATTACCGATATGTGTGGACCAGTTGACTGTAAAATATTACATCCCACATGTATTCTTGAATCGAGATTTAAACATGTGATCATCATGATCGACAGTTGTGATCGCATTATTGTCGGAGGACACATACTCCAACAATCTCCCACTTGTCCTCGACAAGTGTGCGTCACCAATTCTCTTGTCCTATTACTATCTCCCGCTCAATGCAAGGTGTCTTTCAGGTCGTACTTGCAAGTGATCATATCGAGAGTGGTTTCCTCGATCTGGAGAATAACTGATTGACCGGAATTGTCTACCATAGATACCTTCCGAGCGTGGCCACACATTTCCAGTTCATTTCTCCTCTAGTGGCCTTGAGATATTGTTATAACCTTGACAAGGGGTGGACAATTCCTATCGCACTTATTCCCTTCGACTAGCCACGGCCATCATAACCCAAAATATGCCCATTTGACCCCATTTACGAAGGTCGTAGTAACATAAATCAAAGCTAATCTGAAATTGTGCCACCTTAGGCGAACAGTCTTTAGTCAAAAGAATCGACTCATTCGAATACAATAGTAGCGCTCGCCACGACCAGGCTATATAAATTTGCCAGAACTCTATAAGCGGTCATTAGCTCGACAAAGTGTTCCTAACAGTCTGCCTATGTGATCGACTAGTCATTTTCATATGACTCTATGGCACTTGAACTTGCCATCAATCGCATCACACTCTAGTCACTTCGAGACGTCACCTCATGTAAGTGACTATGGGCGAATACAATATTAATCCGTGTTCACTTAAATGGGGTTCAATTGTCTCTACAACCCGTTTGAATGTAACAAAGTATAAGGTGAGTTAATAATAACTCAAACGACAAATATGGACATCATATTCGGGTAGTCAATACCATATTACAACCTTGTGATGTATATAAGTGTGAAAACACTTGTTGATTGCAATAGAAGTTTAACATACCATGTTTCCATGTGTTCATACTTTTCGTATTGCACTTTCCTTTATATTCATGTTATCTCTCATAGCATGAACCTTACCAAGTATACATCTAGGTTCCCAACCTAGGTTTAGGTTCTTTATCTTGATAGAACTTTCTTGTTGTTTATCACATAACCAACGAATTGTGGTGGATAATATAACTTGCACTGGTCAAGTGTTCTACCAACTCACAATGCACTAGGTATACGTTTTGTAGGGTCTTGCAACAATTGTCAAGATGATTAGCCTAGCACTTCTCATAAGTCCTAGCATATTAGAAAATACTAGTTTTGAGTAACTTCTTACTATAACTAAGTATCTTTCCAACTTATTATTTCTCTTTAAGCTTAATTAGCTTAGGATCTTCATAAATCCTTATATGGTTTTGAAAAACTCAAATACTTCTTTCTGAAAGATAGTACTAGCTGTCATTCTCAATGAGTAATGAGTTATAAATTTTACAAGATGATTGCCCCCACTAAATTTCATGTCTTCACATGATAATTTCAAACTCCCACTCAATTTCACGTGTTTCGTAATTGACTACTTGATACGTGCAGATTCTATACACTTTATCTGCGGTTTTGGCACGTATTTCCATGCATAATTGTTAGCTTAAGGCTACTATTTCTCCCGAAATGGTTTACTTTGCATTTTCTATGATTTATTGTAGGAATGAGTGGAAGTAAGCTAAATCAAGCCTAATTCGTCCTCCGGGGGCAACTTCAAGGAAGCCTAGAGAAGGAGATTCGGATTCACCCACCTTGGGATGCGTGCAAAGGAGTGAAGAGCTGATTTGAAGGAACAAAAAGAGCCACTGCACAGCATTACTAGTCGATCGACCACTCCCACCAGTCGATCGACCGTTGAAATCAAGCAGAAGCTGCTGTTCTGCATTTACAGTCGATCGACCATGCTGACCGGTCGATCGACCAGCCTTCGAGCTGAGAATTTTTTCTTTGTGTTAGACTTTTAAAAGCCCAACTTGTAATTAACCTTTGGCATCTTTTATCAGTGGAACACAGCAATTTTTAGGTTATGCTTTTCATTATTGAAAAACTCAGTTTTTAGATCTAGCTTTGCTGACGGGAAACCTGGAATTCGAAACTTTGTTCTTTAATTCAATTAGTAAGTTTTTATGTAATTCCTTTCTTCTTTTAATTCTTGTTATTTCTATTCTTGTTTTTACCAATTTAATTCCAGAAATTCATCTCTTGTCTTTTGTCTTTTATTTAAATTCAATCATGTCAATCTTGTTCTTTGTTATCAATTTAGCAATTGTTTTAGTTTTAGTCATGCGTAGCTAATTGTTTTGATTGGGAATGAGGTGAACCATGGCATAAATAAGGATTGTTTGTTAGCATGAATTCTTCCGTTTCGATTTTGTCGTCTGTTGATATGCCTTTTTGCTAGATTGAAAGATTAGTAATTAGAATTATCATTAGATTGGAATTTCTCTTGAGTGAAAGCTTTGAGAAATTTCGGGGAATTAGAAGACCGCAAGGTTAATTTGAGCATAGATCGAAAGGCTTGCTTATATCCCCTTAGACCGTATTATAGGATTTCTGCTACCTTATTGTCCTGACCATTGCCATGGTGAACCGAATTTCCCGATCCTCTTTTTATCTTGTTGAGAAATTTCGTTTTAGTAATTAGTCAATTTAGTCAACCAATCTCAAAACCCCCCAATTAATTGTTACTTTTATAGACTGAAAAATAGCAAACAAAATCAACCTTGTCTCTTTGTGGTTCGACCCTTACTATCACTAGCTATAGTTTTAGTTTGGAATTATAAATTTAATTTTGATACAAAACGACGGTATCAAATTTTGGCGCCGTTGCCGGGGAGACGGTGTAATTCTGTTTGCTTTATTTTTAGTTTATTTTTCTTGTCTCAAGGAACTTTGGTTCCTTGAGGCCGTTGCTTACCTTTGCTTCTAGTTTTGCTTTTGCACAGTTAGAAGACAGGTTTTTGAGAGGAAGACTTGAGTACTCTCATTTTGGCAATTATGGCTACAATATATGATAATCTACACCAAAGGAACACCATCTTCCAAAGGGGCACCGCTTACCTACTCCTACTACCTAGTAACTTCGAGTTTCGTTCTTCTTATATCGATTTAGTGGAGCGAAATCGGTTTGTCGGTCTACCGATGAGGACACCTTGAAGCATATGGAAATTTTCACAGACTCACTCTTGCTCCATACCTATACCAGCTGGGGTGACTCGGGATGAAGTAAAGGGGTTGATGTTCTTATACTCCTTGAAGGATTCAAATGAGATTGGTACCGCTACCTTGATAGGGTAGCAACTAGAGTCACGGACTGGACATCTCTAGCATTAGCCTTCTACAAGAAGTACTTCCCACTTTCAAAGACTGACGCCTTGAGAAGTAAAATCACAAGTTTCAAAGAAGGAGCCGATGAGGGTTTTTGCGAAGCATGGGGACGTTTCAAAAGTTTGGTCCGAGCCGTCCCTCACCATGGTTTCCAAGAATGGTATCTTTGCAACCTATTTTATAATGCTCTATATGATGATTACAAGGTCATCCTGGATGCAAACAAGCTAATGGTAGGTTCCAAAATAATACCGGTCAAAATAAAGGTTGGAACACTATTGAGGAGATGGCAGTCCATAGAGCCGAGTTTGGAAGTTCACGTGGAAAGTCACGAAAGCAAAGTGATGAAATGAGTGCCGTTGTGACACTTATAACTTCTATTATCGCCCGTCTCGAGAAGCTCGAGATTTCTGAAGCTTCCAAGGAGAAAGTTGAAATACCTGTTCAAAACTCAGATGAGATCGAGAAGTTGAGAGAAATGGTCCAACTCCTTTTGGTTCAAGTGGCGAATATGGAAGCAGCCGGGATTGAGTCCTCAAAGAAATTTGTGAAGCAATTGGAGAATATAGAGGCTAAGCAAGTTGCTAATTCTTCAAGCAAATGTGAAGGGCCGATTGAAACGATTAATGCCATTAATCTCAGAAGTGGCCTCTCTTATGAAAGTCCCGACAAGCCAAAGGAAGACTCGAAATGATGAAGAAGCTCGTTTAAATTCGTGCAAAAACGAGCTCAATTGCCGATTTCCGGTCGATCGACCAACATTGTCGGTCGATCGATCAAGCGTCGAAAAAAAATAGTTTCTGATCAGAAACTATTCACACCCAGCACAATCAGTCGATCGACCAACATTGTCAGTCGATCGACTGAGTCACCTGACGAAATCAATTCTGAACAGGAACTGTTCACGCCCAGCCAAGTTAGTCGATCGACCACTAACATCAGTCGATCGACTGACCTCCCAGTACAGGATGCAAATCCGTCAACTAGTTTGCATGATTCTTCACTCATTGATGATTTGACGGGGGTTTTAAACCTACGGAAGCCGAAGGTTACTGATCCTACGGCCGTGTTGCGATCCGTATCCGAGCGTTTGAAGGCTACTAAGCTGGAGCGTAAGTTTGGTAAGTTTCTGGAGATGGTCCAGAATCTCGAGGTAACGGTTCCTTTCACTGATTTAATTACCCAGGTACCCTCTTACGCTAAATTTATGAAGGATATTTTAAATCGTAAGAGAAATTTTCGTGATGATGGTAATGTTGCTTTTGTGGAAGAGTGTAATGCTCTTTCGCAAATTAATGTGCCACCTAAATTAAAGGACCCGGGTAGTTTTTCAATTCCTTGCACTATAGGTAACCACGTAATTGGAAAGGCCCTTTGTGACTTAGGGGCCAGTGTCAGTGTCATGCCGTATTCTGTTTGCGAAAGGTTAAATATTGGTAGACTTAAGGTGACCGATATTACCGTTCAAATGGCAAATAGATCGACTCAGAGACCTATAGGAGTTCTAGAGGATGTACCCGTTCGAGTGGGTAAGTTTTTTATTCCTGTCGATTTCGTTGTTTTGGACATTGCAGAGGACAGTCAGATACCTATTATTTTAGCTAGACCGTTCTTACATACAGCTGGGGCTGTAATAGATGTCAAACGCCGAACCATCACCTTAGAGGTAGGAGATGACACAATTGAGTTCAGCCTTGCTCACAAGGCGACTGCTGACAATGATACGTGTTACTCCATTGATATTGTTGACAAGGCTGTTACTTGTAATTGGAGGGAATCCTTAGCCAAGGATCCCTTAGCTGATCTAACCCGTTTAGATGAGTGTGCAGTATCTGATGGAGAATGCTTTGAGGAGCCAAATGCTTTGGTAGCCTCAATGGAGAGCTACGAGCTCAATGAGGAAGAAGATGAGATGCTTTTAAGCTTGGCCAACGAGAACTTGGTCAACACTTGCTACGCCATTGAAGGTGATTCTGTCTATGCTGTAGAGGTAAAAGTGCCAGAGCGTAAGCCACTTCCTCCTAATCTTAAGTATGTTTTTCTAGATGATACGGAGCAGTACCCAGCTATTGTTAGCTCTAAGCTTAATGATGACCAGCTGTCTGCTTTGATGTGTGTGCTTAAGAAAAAGAGGAAAGCTTTGGGTTACTCTTTGGATGACATTAAGGGCATCAGCCCTGATGTTTGTATGCACAGGATAGAGCTGGAAGAAGGCCACAACCCTTACAGACAGGGTCAACGCAAGTTGAACCCGAAGATGCAGGAAGTTGTTATGGCTGAGGTGATGAAACTACTCGATGCAGGTATTATTTATACAGTTGGCAACTCCAAGTGGGTTAGCCCAGTTCAGGTAGTCCCGAAGAAAGGAGGGACTACCGTGGTTAAAAATGAGAAAAATGAATTAATACCAACTCGAGTAGTGACAGGGTGGCGGATGTGCATTGATTATAGACAGTTGAATGCCGCCACCAAGAAAGACCACTTCCCCCTCCCTTTTGTTGACCAAATGACTGAAAGACTTGCTTCTAACAAATTTTTCTGTTTTCTAGACGGATATTCGTGGTTCTTTCGGATCCCTATTCATCCGGACGATCGAGTAAGACCACTTTTACCTGTCCACGGGTGTTTTTGCGTATCGTAGAATGCCTTTCGGATTGTGTAATGCCCCTGCTACCTTTCAGAGGTGCATGATGGGGATTTTTTCTGATTATATAGAGAATATTATGGAAGTATTCATGGATGATTTTTCAGTTTATGGTAGTGACTTTGATCGTTGTTTAGCTAACCTTGATAAAGTCATGCAGCGTTGTATAGATGTTAATCTTGTTTTAAACTGGGAAAAGTGTCAGTTTATGGTCAATGAGGGAGTTGTGTTAGGGCATCGATTTCGATAAAGGTATACATGTTGATAAGGCAAAGGTGAAGGTGATTGAGCAATTACCTCCTCCCGTGAATGTTAAAGGAGTGAGGAGTTTCCTTGGTCACGCTGGTTTTTACCGGCGTTTCATTAAGGATTTTTCAAAAATTGCTAAACCACTTACACAATTGCTCCTTAAGGATGCTGTCTTTGAATTTACTGATGAGTGCCTTGTCGCTTTTAACAGGTTAAAGGAGGCCCTAGTTTCTGCGCCAATCATTCAAATTACCGATTGGGACCTCCCATTTGAGATCATGTGTGATGCCAGCGATTATGCGATCGGTGCGATTCTGGGACAAATAAAGAATAAAGCTTTGAATGCCATATACTATGCGAGCCGAACTCGGATGATGAGGCTCAAGTCAACTATTTTACCACTGAGAAAGAGTTTCTAGCTGTTGTTTTTGCCTTAGACAAATTTCGGTCTTATTTGTTAGGTTCTAAGGTTATTGTTTATACTGACCATGCAGCGTTGAAGACTCTCTTTATTAAGAAAGATGCGAAGCCGAGGCTTTTGAGGTGGATACTCCTTTTGCAGGAGTTTGATTTGGAGATCAAAGATAAGAAAGGAGCAGAGAATGTGGTAGCTGACCACCTATCTCGTCTGCAGCTGACAGAAAGGGAGGATTCGTTGCCTATTAATGATTCTTTTCCTGATGAGAGTCTGTTAGCTATTACTACTTCAGGGTCTTATCCACCTCCGTGGTTTGCTGATTTTGCTAACTTTCTTTGTGATGTAGGATACCACCCGAGCTTTCATGGCAGCAGAAGAAGCGGTTTGCTTATGATGCTAGACAATATTTTTGGGATGATCCTTATGTTTTCAAGGAATGCGCAGACGGTCTCATCCGGAGATGCGTACCTCAATGGGAGGTGAAGGATATCCTAGAGGCTTGCCACTCTTCTGCTTATGGTGGTCATCACGGTCCGTCCAGATCGTAAGTAAGGTACTCCAATCTGGTTTCTATTGGCCAACTTTTCATGCAGTTATCGCAATTTTGTTCTTGAGTGCGATGCTTGTCAAAGATCGGGAATATTTCCAAGAGACATGAGATGCCACGGTAGGCATTCTTGAGGTTGAGATTTTCGATGTCCGGGGCATTGATTATCAAGGACCTTTTCCGAGCAAATCAAGGTAATAAATATATCCTCGTAGTCAGAGATTATGTATCCAAATGGGTGGAAGCTATTGCTACTCCCCATTGCGATGCAAAGGCCGTGATTAAACTGTTTAAAAAGATTATTTTCCCTCGTTTTGGTGTCCCTCGGGTTGTCATTAGCGATGGGGGAATGCATTTTAAAGAGAAACAACTTAGTGCTTTATTGACTAAATTCGGTGTCCAACATCGTAGAGGTTTGGGGTATCATCCCCAAACTAGTGGTCAAGTTGAGGTTTCTAACAGAGAATTGAAAGAAGTCTTAGCTAAAGTTGTTTCTAAATCACGGAAAGATTGGAGTCTTAAGTTAGATGATGTCTTATGGGCTTATAGAACTGCGTTCAAGACGCCAATCGGGATGTCACCATACCGATTGATTTATGGTAAGACATGTCATCTACCCGTTGAGTTAGAGCGTAAGTCTTGGTGGGCTATATGTGATTTGAATTTGGATCCTAACCTCTCTCGTGAGAAACGCATGACACAGCTGAATGAGCTAGAGGAATTTAGGCTGCTGGCCTATGACAATGCTAGGATCTACAAAGAGAAAACAAAGCGCTAGCACGACAAGAGAATCATCAAGCGCGAATTCCATATTGGCGATAAGGTACTTCTTTTAACGCTCGTATCCGTTTATTTCTGGTAAGTGAAATCCGGTGGACTGCCCTTACACGGTCACAAATGGTCACAAAGTTCGGATCGTTGAATTGGAGACCTCACCGAGAAAGGTTCAAGGTTAATGGCCAATATGTGAAGCATTATCACGGATCAGATGCATATGTTGGGAAAGTCGAGGTATTATACTTCGACCCGTTATCGGATGATGCAAAGTGAGGTAAAAAGGTCGTGCGGGACCTCTTAAACCAGCGCTAACTGGGAGGCAACCCAGGTTGTAATTAATTGTAATTTAGGAATTTTATTTTGTTATTTCATTTAATTTGCATTTTTGAGTTCTTTTGTATTCTTTAATTCCTTTTAATTTGCAATTTCTTGGTTTGGGAATATGTGCGCCTTTGATAATTTTTGCAGGCATTTATTTTATGCAAAGTGCGTAGGTGGCTTACTGGATGTTTGTGAGAGAAGGACAGGAAATTATGATGGCAAAAATGAATTTTGGCGAATTAAAGTCTAAATGCCAGCTCTAGCAGTCGATCGTCTAAGTGGGTCAGTCGATCGACTGAAGCGGAGAAAGCAGAAGCTACTGTGCAGGAGTATTGGTCGATCGACTGGGTCAATGAGTCGATCGACCAATACACGAGACTCCAGAAGCTGTTAAATGAAAGACCGGTCGATCGACCGAGTAAAGTGGTCGATCGACCACTCCGCGGGATCAGAATACAACTAAAAAGGGAAGTTTTCACTCATTCATTCATTCACTTTCACAAACTCAGAAAATCATAAGCAAACCCTAATTTCATCCCCCTTTTCGCGATTTTCACCTGAAATCTCGTCTTACAATTGATTTTTCTTGCTTTAATCTTCAAGTTTCTTCAAGGTATGTCTCTAATCCCATTTCCATGCTCTATTTTCGATTTTACTGCGGTTTTATGCGAAATTTTCGAGTAATGTGCATTTGAGATGGAAAAATCGATTTGGGGAAATTGATTTTTGGGATTGATTTCTTGTCTTTTCTATGCTTTAATCGCTTGTTCTACCCTTTTCCCCTTGATTTTCGACACTAGCTAGCAACGAGGAGGCGATTAAAACCGTTTTCCCCAAAATCTCGAAACCCTAATTTGCGATTCACATCTGATTTTGATTCGGGTTTTCGTAAATTGACATTGTTAGGGGATTCTTGTTGCTAACGAGTTGTTTGCAGGTAATAAAAATGACGAAAGGGAAGGAACACATGTACGAGGGACAGTCGAGTCAAGGAGCTCCCAAGCGGCCACGAGGACCGCCACTGATGATAGAGGCTACCACGGATAGTCTACCTGACTATCCGCAGGTTATCTTTGCTAATTCTACTCAACGTGATAAGTTTTCCCTTTTTGTTGCGAGAATGAAAGTCACAGCTACCCGGTTTCTCCATAAAGATACTTTGGAGAAATTAGGCTGTTATGAGTCGGTTGTGTCCCTGCTAAATGGGACAGGTATGATGGGTCTTGTGGACATGGCTGAGTTCACATACTATGTTTTGACCCTCGAATTCTTTTCGTCTTATGCTTTTGATTCGGCCGCTTTCGTGGCTGATAAGACTAACCCTTGCATTTCCTTTCGACTTTTCAATGTCAACTACTCTCTGACATTAGCTGATTTTGCCGGTTTTGTGGGTCTTTATTTCGAGGGCAGAACCTCGGATACCTCTGATGTTCATCGAGTCATGTGGTCTTGTATCAGTGACTTTCACGGGCCTTAAAGGACGGGCACTTCCGTCCATTTGCCCCCTCTTCGTTATTTTCTACGGCTAATGGGTAATACCATTTTTGGCTGTAAAGAGTCTAATAATGTGAATAATATTGAGCTGTCTATCTTGGCGGGCTATCTGAACGTTGAAAGTCGGATAGCCCGTATTTTTAACATTGCCTACTTGACTGCCGCTCACTTTCAGACTGTAAGTGAGAGCACTTTGACCACTATTGCTTGTGGTGGGTTGGTGACGCGTCTCGCCAACCGTCTTGTTTTACTTTTCCCTCGACAGGAGGACCCCATTGACCCTGACCTACGTTTCATGGACCTTCCTTACGCGAGGGTTGTCTATTGGGTCGATAGACAGATGCGGTGGAAGATTGATTCTTTCATCTGTGACCGCATCCTCATCACTCGGCTACCCTCTGTCCGCCCTCACCATCACTTCTCGGGGGCGCTCGGCCGCCCTTGCCTAGTTACGGGCTTCCTCTCCGTGGCGGCCACTCGCCTCTCGCTAGCACTTCGAGGAGAGCTCGTGCCTCCTCTTCACAGCACCCTCTACCTCCACTCTCTGCTCCTCCCATCGGCTACCCGGCCACTTTTCGACCACCTACTCCTTTGGTTGTCCCTCCGGTCATGGACTAGAGGGCAATGTCACGTGTATTGGGTGATTTGTGCAGGAGCTTTGACCAGCACAGGCTAGACACGGCTCTAGCCCTGTACCCAGTCTACGAGGAGTTAGCCCGAGGGGGGATGCTCCCACAGGGTGCTTGGACTCACCCTTCCTACTTTGTCCCTCCTGTGGGCGGCTACCCTCAGCCTGCCAGGAGACCCCCTCCTACTACTACTGCTGGTGCCTCCACTTCCAGGAGAGCCACTGCCGCTGCTGCTGAGGCGGAGGAGGAGGAGGAGAGCGACTCGGGGTCCGGAGAGGACAGTGGTTCTGATTACGATGGTGGAGATTAGATGCTGGTGACCTCCCCGTTTTTGGCTGGTTTGGGGAGGTCGTATTTTGTGAGTTCCTTCCTTTCTTTATTAGTTTCCTTTTATTTTATTATGCTTTTATTCTCCCATATTTCTGCTGGTGATTTGCTGCTGAGCACAATGAGGGCATTGTGCGTTTTGGTTTGGGGAGGGTATTTGCATATGCCTTTTGTTTTGCATCTGCATTTGTTTTTTATTGCATTTCAGTCACATGTTTAGTGCATTTCTGTTTGCATTTGTTTTTTCATTCATTCAAAAAAAAAAAAATGAAAATTCATAAAAATCAAAAATATCACGTTTACTTTTGCATATAGTTGAGTCGGATTGGAGTTATTAATGATAATTTTGCACTATTAGTCAAATATGTCATTCCTTGCCTTTTCACAGCTGCTCAGCGAGAATTATAAGTGATTTCTCAAATTTTGTTATGGAATTCATTTCGGGTAATTAGACTTGACTCATTACTTTTGGCAAACTACTTATACTTTCTGAGATATAGAGCCTATAACTGGTGACATTCATGACCGGTTAATTTAGGATTGAGAGTAGTACTCCCTTCATTTCATGTTTTCCACGTGTATGAGTTTTGATTGCTTATTGCCTGTACGCATTGGTTTGTGGTCGGTATTGCATGTTTTGAGAACTATTGCATCCTCCCCTTTCTCATTTTACCCCATTAACTCCACTATAAGCTATAACTGCCAGTTGCCCTCAACTACATCCCATACTTAGCCTACCATTGTGCCAAGCTAGGAAGTAGTAGAGGAATTTTTGTCGGATTAGAAGCGGTTTTGGTTCGTTTTGTACTGATGGAGTGAGTATTGATGAGAAGTGAAGGGGATGTTAATGTTTCAATAGAAAGAAAGAAAAATTTCAGAAAAATGAAAAAAAGAGGACTTACCTGGGCGAGAGAGCTCTGGTTGTGACAGGGTGGTCGATCGACTGCCATCACTGTCGATCGATCACCAGCTCAGAAGTTGAAAAAAAAAATAAGCAAAGAAAAAAAAAAAAAAACAGAAAAAAAATTTCAGAAAAGAAAAAAAAAAGAGGAGTTTGAAAATAATAAGGTTTTGGTTGAATTGGAGGCGTTTGTTTGGGATTTTGTGTTGTCTAGTCATTAAAGGCATGGTTTATATGTTGAGTTGGAGGAAGGGATACGGTTTCTGATGGTTAGATAGGTACTAGCTTGGCTCTTACCTTCACTTTTCCATAATTGTTTTGCCCCTTCTTTCCCACTTAGCCTCACATATCCAAATCTTGCAATAGTTTGGCATGTAATAGTCCTTGACGGTGGTTATGCGTATGTACGGTAGCTAGAATCATTATTCATGCTAGTCAAGCATACATGTTTTGTCGGTCGCAGTTTAGGTGAGAGACTGTATTTTCTTTCCTCTCTTTTACATATATTCTTACCATTTGCTTTGCTGAGGGAAGAGTGACCCGGGAGAGTCCGAATGTATAAGTCTTGCAAGGTCGAACGCCCGATTTAATTCCATGATATGCATAAATTTGTTCACTTGATTTAAGCTTTGCAGTAGTTGACTATGTGCATTAAACGGTTTGGCATTGACTTGTAGCTAGCTCTGAGATATACTCCTTTCCATTTAGTTTTTATATGGGTCATAGTGCTTGCTTGGGGACAAGCAAGGTTTGGTTTGGGGGGATTTGATACGTGCATATTCTATACACTTTATCTGCGGTTTTGGCACGTATTTCCATGCATAATTGTTAGCTTAAGGCTACTATTTCTCCCGAAACGGTTTACTTTGCATTTTCTATGATTTACTGTAGGAATGAGTGGAAGTAAGCTAAATCAAGCCTAATTCGTCCTCCGGGGGCAACTTCAAGGAAGCCTAGAGAAGGAGATTCGGATTCACCCACCTTGGGATGCGTGCAAAGGAGTGAAGAGCTGATTTGAAGGAACAAAAAGAGCCACAGCACAGCATTACCAGTCGAACGACCACTCCCACCAGTCGATCGACCGTTGAAATCAAGCAGAAGCTGCTGTTCTGCATTTACAGTCGATCTGTAACACCCCGCGCTTTCCTTATATTTTAAATAAATTTTTAAGTAATTTTTATTAAATAATTATTATTTAAAGCTTATTTTCATAAAATATCGTCATAGCCGTGTAACGGTAATAATAGTGTAGATTTTAATAATATTATTCTCCGTCTCGAGTTATAATAGACTTGGGACGAAAATTCTAGTGGATACCGACTCATTTTGAGTTATTGGGCTTAACTTGACTCATGGGCCTTTTCACTCCTCTTTCCTCTACACTAACCCCCAACTAAACCCTCACAACTTCATCTCCCTCATTCTAATTTCTGAAATTTCCCCAACAACCACTCCACCATTGTTAAACCCTTGCTCTAAACCCTAAAATCACCATAACTCACTCAATTCTTCGCTAATCTCGTTCCTTTTCGCGCCATTCTCTTCCTTTTCTCATTTCCCTTGTTTCTAAGTAAGAAAGTTGCCATCTTTTCCTCTTTTTCGAAATTCTCATCTTTCAAGGATGTAAATTCTTGACTTAATATCTTTATTTTTGTGTTTAGGGGAGAACTTGGACAACCCGGAGGAGGATAGCTACATCATTGACGAGTCTTTAGAAGATTGAAGTGCAAAAAGGTAACGGTGATGGGTTACTCGACTTTTATGTTAAAATTGTGTGGTTTTATGTAGTTATAATCTCATATGAATGTTAAAAGTTGTATCTTTCATGATTGGTGCTAATTTGGATGTTGAATATCATGCTTGTTTGCAATTCTCACATGTTTGGTGGAAAATCTCATGCTACATCTCTTGAATCCAAAATTACCCATTCACATGCTCAAATATGTGTTTTTGCGAGTTAGAATCATGCTAGGATACGTAAACAATTGATGGGAAACGATTTTTGTTGGTTTCAAATGGTTTGGAAGTGTTTTGCATTGAATCCGCGTGTTTGTAGTCCCAGTAGGGTGATCCGGGCGGCTTCTTGACCGGGTGGGAGTTCCTGTAAGTTTTTGAACACATTTTAGAAAGCCTGTAGTCCCAGTAGGGTGACCGTGGCGGTCTCTTGACCGGTTTGGGAGTACACTGAGGGTTTTATGTGTTTTTGAAATTTGGCCGTATTCCCAGCCGGTGGACCGGCAGCCGGTCTACTGACCGGCTGGGAGCGCACTGTAAGTTTTATTAAATTTCTGATTTTGGCATGTTGTCCCGGTAGGTGGCCGTGCGGTACACACCTCCCGGTACCGGGAGTCCCCTGTTTGCTCTATTTCACTTGTGACTTCTAATAACGATTGAGTTATGCATGTATCTTCTTTCCTATCGATAATTAGTTACTTTAAGACTCATTAATGTTATGAACATGCAAAATGGTTATGGTTCTTGTTCGGACCCGAGTGTGACATTTTACATTGTGAGACTACTCGACATTCCCTATTTATTTGCCCTCGGACATTGGGTTACGGTTAGGTGCCATTGCCTCCGAGTTGGGCTATTTTTCCTTCCGCCTCTACGGACCGGGGGTCACGGTTAGGTGACAAGGTTCCGCTTGAGGTTACTCGACTTTCGGGCACGGTTAGGTGTACCATATTTCGAGTCTTGGATACGATTTGGTATCGTTTGTCGAATCGGGTGTCGTCCATCCCGAGAGTCTGGCCAGGTTTAGACTAGGACCGTATTATGATCGTCGTCCTACCAAGAGGTTGGAGTCTAGAGGGTTGTCTTGTTTGAGTCTATACTTTGTAATTGTCTTACATTTGAGTCGAGTTGATATGTGGCAGTTTGACCTAATAATCCTCCTCTCATTTGTGCTTTACCATTCCTATTTTCTTGTGCCCACTAATCATGATTTTCTTATTACCGTAAGTATTTATTCTTATGCTTGTTTATTTAATTAAATTCCTAATTACTTGTATTTTGACATATTGTGGCTGGGAGAACCCTGAGTTACTCCCCACTGACTGTGGCTTTCATATTTATTATGAATGACAGGTTTGTGATGAAGCTTAAGTGGGGAAGACCGTGTGAGCTAGCGAGTTCTTAGCTCGGACCTTATTTAGTTATCATTTAATAGACTCACCTACTTTTGAACTATGTTAATTCGTGGGATATCGTTTCCCCAATAAATAGACTTGTGTTATAAACTTAAACTTAATTATCTAAACTTATTTATCGTGTTGGTGATGCCTCGCGTTGGACTTCATTAGAAGCCTTAAAAGTTTTAAAAATCTCGTGTTTCCGCCACGATTTACTAGTTACTTTTAGTTACCTCAACGAGGGGTGTCACAGTTGGTATCAGAGCATATATTGCTCCCGACGCACACACGTGTACCCCAACTTAAAATTTTTACTTGACCTTGAATAATGAATGAGAGATGGGTAGAATTAAGGACCTAAGTTGGTAGCCTTTTTGTGTATGCTTTGTGATAGGTTCTAACTTGTTTACTCTTGTGCAAAGAAGATGGCACGACCAACCGTTGTGGAAAATGCTATCATGCAAGCCCTCACCCAAGTGCTTTCTAATCAACAAAATGCTCAACCCGCTCCCCCTACACATGAAGCAAACCGTCAAGGAAGTTATGCTTGGATTGCAAGTCAACTAGCAAGGAACAAGGCTAAGACCTATGGTGGTGAAGTGGATCCCGTTGCTCTCTCGGAATGGTTTCGTGATATGGAGAAGAACTTCTCTCTCTTTGATGCCCGAGAGGAGGACAAGGTGAGATTAGCCTCTCACTTTCTTGTGAAGGAAGCCGATAGGTGGTGGACTTTGACCGGTCCTACCGCTACTCAAGACCCCAACTTTGATTGGAACCGCTTCAAGTCACTTGTGGAGACTCGCTTCTACCCTAAGGAGCTCAAGCAACAAAGATTGAAGGAATTCATGGATTTCAAGCAAGGGAAGCTATCAATTCAAGCCTACACCGACAAGTTTAATGAACTTGCTCATTATGCCTCCAAGTTCGTGAAAGATGAAGAGGATCGTGTCTACTTCTACAAGAACAAGTTGAATCCTAAGGTGGAAAGCATGGTGAGAAGAAGCTCAACTACCTTTGTGGAAGTCTATGATGATGCTATTTGGGCCGAAAGCTCTTTGAAGGCCATTGAAGAAGATTCCAAAACCCACTCCTCTTCTCATTCTTATCGTTCTAACTTTCATGGCAAGAGACCATTTGTGCCTTCTACTTCCAACTATGCCAACAAGAGAAGGTTTGTGCCAAGGATGCAAGACCATGGAGGACAAGGACCAAGAGCACAAGAACCTAGAGGACAAGTTCCCACACCAACTATTGAACTTGAGAAGGACCGTAAGTGCTACCATTGTAGACAAGCTCTACACCCCGGAGTTGGATGTTATGGCAAGCCCTTGACTTACTTTCATTGTAAGAAGCCCGGACATCGTGTTGCCGATTGCCCCGAGAAGAAGAATGCTCCTACTCCAAATGCTAGGCCAAGAGGAACTATCTTTGTCATGAGTCGAGCCGAAGCCGCCGCTCATCCCGATATCATTACGGGTATGTTCTCAATTTTTGATCAACCTTGCCTCATTTTATTTGATACCGGCGCATCTTTATCTTTTATATCTTCCAAATTCTCCGAAAAGCTAGCCATTGAACCAATTCCTAGTGAGGAAACTTCTATATCCTTACCTTCCGGAGAAATGTTCTCTTGTTCCCTTTCTTTCGCCGACATTCCTATCTCTATTTCGGGAACCTTGTTCCCCGCTAACCTACTTCGTTTTCCCCTTGAGGAATTCGATGTGATTTTGGGTATGGATTGGTTGTCAAAGTATGATGCAAGATTCGAGTGTAGAGACCAAAAGATTCACCTCAAGAGTCCGCTAGGCACTCGTGTGTCTTATAGAGGAGTCCGTTCCCAAGAAGGTGTGAAGTTGATTTCCGCTTTGAAGTTGATGAGTATGAGGAGGAAAGGTTACCAAATCTTTCTTTGTGTGGTGACTTCTACCTCCCCTCCCCTACCGAAGATCGAGGAAGTGCCCGTGGTTTGTGAGTTCGCCGATGTCTTTCCCAAGAATTGCCCTAATTCCTCCCGAGCGTGATGTTGAGTTCTCTATCAACCTTGTACCGAACCGCCCGATTGCTAAAGCCCCGTCGTCGTATGGCGCCAACCGAGTTGAAGGAGTTGAGAAAGCAACTTGATGAAATGATTGAGAAAGGATTCATTAGACCTAGTGCCTCGCCTTGGGGTGCTCCCGTTCTCTTTGTGAAGAAGAAAGATGGATCGATGAGACTTTGCATTGACTACCGTGAGCTTAACCGTGTTACCATCAAGAACAAGTATCCTCTACCAAGGATTGAAGATTTGTTTGATCAACTCAAAGGTGCTTCTACTTTCTCCAAGATTGATTTGAGATCCGGTTATCATCAAATTCCCGTTCGTGAGTCCGATATCCCTAAGACCGCCTTTAGCACGAGATATGGACATTTCGAGTTTAAGGTGATGCCCTTTGGTTTAACCAATGCCCCTTCTATCTTCATGGACCAAATGAACCGGACCTTTAGTGAGTTCTTAGACAAGTGTGTTGTGGTTTTCATTGACGATATCCTCATCTTTTTGAAGTCCGAAGAAGAGCATGCCGATCACCTTCGTATCATTTTGGAAATCCTCCGTCGTCAAAAGTGGTTTGCCAAATTCTCCAAGTGTGAATTTTGGTTGTCTAAGGTGTCTTTTCTAGGCCATGTGATATCTAAGGATGGTGTCATGGTAGATCCTTCGAAGATTGAAGCCGTGATTGAGTGGAAGAGTCCAACCGATGTTGGTGAGATCCGTAGTTTCTTGGGTTTGGCGGGTTACTACCGTCGCTTTGTGAAAGATTTTTCCAAGCTTGCTAGACCGATGACTCAACTTTTGAAGAAAGAGACCAAGTTTGTGTGGACCGAAGCTTGTGAAGGTGCATTCCAAGAGTTGAAGAAGAGGTTGACTACCGCTCCCGTGTTGACCTTGCCCGAGGATGGCGTTGACTTTGATGTGTTTTGTGATGCTTCTAAGATGGGTTTGGGTTGTGTTCTCATGCAAAATAGAAGAGTTGTTGCCTATGCTTCGCGACAATTGAGAGTTCATGAGGTGAACTATCCCACTCATGATTTGGAATTAGCCGCCATCGTTCATGCTTTGAAGATGTGGAGACACTACCTCATTGGAGTCCATTGCCGTATCTACACCGACCATAAGAGTTTGAGGTACATCTTCACCCAAAAGGATTTGAATATGAGACAACGACGATGGTTGGAATTGGTGAATGATTATGACATGGAGTTGTTGTATCATGAAGGAAAGGCAAATGTGGTTGCCGATGCCCTTAGTAGGAAGTCTACTCATTCCTTGAATGCTATCCGTGTACTCCCCGATGACCTTTGTGCCGAGTTTCGTAAGTTAAGTTTGCAACTTGTGGAGAGTGGTTTTGATTATCTTGGTGCTATGGTTGCCGAGCCCGTTCTTCACCGTGAGATTCTAGATAGCCTTGTGGACGATGCTACCTTTAGAAGTTTTCAAGCCAAGCTCCTTGAAGGGAAAGCAAAGGATTGTGAGATTGATGCTAGAGGTTACCTTCGTTCACAGGACGCATGTATGTGCCCGATGCCGTTGACTTGAGGAAGAGAGTTCTAGATGAAGCTCATCTATCACCTTATTCGATTCACCCCGGAGGAGACAAGATGTATAAAGATTTGAAGCTTCAGTTTTGGTGGCCTAACATGAAGAATGACATCGTGTCATATGTTGGAAGATGTCTTACTTGTCAACAAGTGAAGATTGAGCATAAGAGACCCGGTGGTTTGCTACAACCGTTGGATGTTCCTTTATGGAAGTGGGAGTCCATTTCCATGGATTTTGTGATGGCTTTGCCTAAGACCGTTGGTGGAAAGGATGCCGTATGGGTTGTTGTGGATAGGTTGACCAAGTGTGCTAGGTTCATCCCTATCAAAGAAACTTGGAGTTTAGACCGTCTTGCTAGTGCTTATGTTGATGAGATCGTTCGTTACCATGGTGTTCCTAAGGAGATCATTTCGGATCGCGACCCGCGTTTTTGTTCAAGATTTTGGAAAGCTTTGCAAGATGATATGGGTAGTAAGTTGTTGATGAGTACCGCTTTTCATGCCGCTACCGATGGACAATCCGAGAGGACGATTCAAACTTTAGAAGACTTGTTGCGTGCTTGTGCCCTTGATTTTCATTCTAGTTGGGAGAAGAGCTTACCTTTGGTGGAATTTTCTTACAACAATAGTTATCATGCTTCTATCAAGATGGCCCCTTATGAAGCCCTTTATGGAAGGAAATGCCGAAGTCCGATTTGTTGGGATCAAGCAAGTGATGTCCGTGATCTAGGACCCGACAAGTTAGCCGAGACGATTGATCAAGTGAAGCTTATCCGTGAAAGAATGAAAGCCGCCCAAGATCGACAAAAGTCTTATGCCGATGTTCGCCGTCGACCCTTGGAGTTTGAAGTTGGAGATAAAGTATTCTTGAAAGTGTCCCCGATGAAAGGAGTAAAGAGATTTGGAGTCAAAGGGAAGTTGAGTCCAAAGTACATTGGACCTTACGAAGTGGTAAAGAGGATTGGTGTCGTGGCTTATAAGTTGGATTTGCCCCCGAGTTTGGGTAAAGTTCATGATGTCTTTCATGTTTCTCAACTTAGGAAATACATTAGCGACCCTAGTCATGTGTTGCAAAATGAGATTCACGAGCTTGAGCCTAGTCTTTCCTTCGAGGAGAGACCGATTAAGATTTTGGATAAGAAGGAGAAGAAGCTAAGGAGCAAAGTGGTGCCCTTGGTGAAGGTTTTGTGGAAGTGTGGTGATGTAGAAGAAGAGACTTGGGAGCCGGAAGCTTACATGCGTGTCAAGTACCCTAGTTTGTTTTCTTAAGGTAATACCTTTTCGTTTCAAGTTTCGAGGGCAAAACTTTTTAAAAGGTGGGATGATTGTAACACCCCACGCTTTCCTTATATTTTAAATAAATTTTTAAGTAATTTTTATTAAATAATTATTATTTAAAGCTTATTTTCATAAAATATCGTCATAGCCGTATAACGCTAATAATAGTGTAGATTTTAATAATATTATTCTCCGTCTCGAGTTATAATAGACTTGGGACGAAAATTCTAGTGGATACCGACTCATTTTGAGTTATTGGGCTTAACTTGACTCATGGGCCTTTTCTCTCCTCTTTCCTCTACACTAACCCCCAACTAAACCCTCACAACTTCATCTCCCTCATTCTCATTTCTGAAATTTCCCCAACAACCACTCCACCATTGTTAAACCCTTGCTCTAAACCCTAAAATCACCATAACTCACTCAATTCTTCGCTAATCTCGTTCCTTTTCGCGCCATTCTCTTCCTTTTCTCATTTCCCTTGTTTCTAAGTAAGAAAGTTGCCATCTTTTCCTCTTTTTCGAAATTCTCATCTTTCAAGGATGTAAATTCTTGACTTAATATCTTTATTTTTGTGTTTAGGGGAGAACTTGGACAACCCGGAGGAGGATAGCTACATCATTGACGAGTCTTTAGAAGATTGAAGTGCAAAAAGGTAACGGTGATGGGTTACTCGACTTTTATGTTAAAATTGTGTGGTTTTATGTAGTTATAATCTCATATGAATGTTAAAAGTTGTATCTTTCATGATTGGTGCTAATTTGGATGTTGAATATCATGCTTGTTTGCAATTCTCACATGTTTGGTGGAAAATCTCATGCTACATCTCTTGAATCCGAAATTACCCATTCACATGCTCAAATATGTGTTTTTGCGAGTTAGAATCATGCTAGGATACGTAAACAATTGATGGGAAACGATTTTTGTTGGTTTCAAATGGTTTGGAAGTGTTTTGCATTGAATCCGCGTGTTTGTAGTCCCAGCCGGGTGACCGGCGGCCGGTCTACTGACCGGCTGGGAGTTCCTGTAAGTTTTTGAACACATTTTAGAAAGCCTGTAGTCCCAGCCGGGTGACCGGCGGCCGGTCTACTGACCGGCTGGGAGTACACTGAGGGTTTTATGTGTTTTTGAAATTTGGCCGTATTCCCAAATGGACCGTGGACAGCCGGTCTCTTGACCGGCTGAGCGCGCATGTGTAAGTTTTATTAAATTTCTGATTTTGGCATGTTGTCCCAGCCGGTGGCCCGGCGGCCGGTACACCTCCCGGCTGGGAGTCCCCTGTTTGCTCTATTTCACTTGTGACTTCTAATAACGATTGAGTTATGCATGTATCTTCTTTCCTATCGATAATTAGTTACTTTAAGACTCATTAATGTTATGAACATGCAAAATGGTTATGGTTCTTGTTCGGACCCGAGTGTGACATTTTACATTGTGAGACTACTCGACATTCCCTATTTATTTGCCCTCGGACATTGGGTCACGGTTAGGTGCCATTGCCTCCGAGTTGGGCTATTTTTCCTTCCGCCTCTTCGGACCGGGGGTCACGGTTAGGTGACAAGGTTCCGCTTGAGGTTACTCGACTTTCGGGCACGGTTAGGTGTACCATATTTTGAGTCTTGGATACGATTTGGTATCGTTTGTCGAATCGGGTGTCGTCCATCCCGAGAGTCCGCCAGTTTAGACTAGGACCGTATTATGATCGTCGTCCTACCAAGAGGTTGGAGTCTAGAGGGTTGTCTTGTTTGAGTCTATACTTTGTAATTGTCTTACATTTGAGTCGAGTTGATATGTGGCAGTTTGACCTAATAATCCTCCTCTCATTTGTGCTTTACCATTCCTATTTTCTTGTGCCCACTAATCATGATTTTCTTATTACCGTAAGTATTTATTCTTATGCTTGTTTATTTAATTAAATTCCTAATTACTTGTATTTTGACATATTGTGGCTGGGAGAACCCTGAGTTACTCCCCACTGACTGTGGCTTTCATATTTATTATGAATGATAGGTTTGTGATGAAGCTTAAGTGGGGAAGACCGTGTGAGCTAGCGAGTTCTTACCTCGGACCTTATTTAGTTATCATTTAATAGACTCACCTACTTTTGAACTATGTTAATTCGTGGGATATCTTTTCCCCAATAAATAGACTTGTGTTATAAACTTAAACTTAACTATCTAAACTTATTTATCGTGTTGGTGATGCCTCGCGTTGGACTTCATTAGAAGCCTTAAAAGTTTTAAAAATCTCGTGTTTCCGCCACGATTTACTAGTTACTTTTAGTTACCTCAACGAGGGGTGTCACACGATCGACCATGCTGACCGGTCGATCGACCAGCCTTCGAGCTGAGAATTTTTTCTTCGTGTTAGACTTTTAAAAGCCCAACTTGTAATTAACCTTTGGCATCTTTTATCAGTGGAACGCAGCAATTTTTAGGTTATGCTTTTCATTATTGAAAAACTCAGTTTTTAGATCTAGCTTTGCTGACGGGAAACCTGGAATTCGATACATTGTTCTTTAATTCAATTAGTAAGTTTTTATGCAATTCCTTTCTTCTTTTAATTCTTGTTATTTCTATTCTTGTTTTTACCAATTTAATTCCAGAAATTCATCTCTTGTCTTTTGTCTTTTATTTAAATTCAATCATGTCAATCTTGTTCTTTGTTATCAATTTAACAATTGTTTTAGTTTTAGTCATGCGTAGCTAATTGTTTTGATTGGGAATGAGGTGAACCATGGCATAAATTAGGATTGTTTGTTAGCATGAATTCTTCCGTTTCGATTTTGTCGTCTGTTGATATGCCTTTTTGCTAGATTGAAAGATTAGTAATTAGAATTATCATTAGATTGGAATTTCTCTTGAGTTAAAGCTTTGAGAAATTTCGGGGAATTAGAAGACCGCAAGGTTAATTTGAGCATAGATCGAAAGGCTTGCTTATACCCCCTTAGACCGTATTATAGGATTTCTGCTACCTTATTGTCCTGACCATTGCCATGGTGAACCGAATTTCCCGATCCTCTTTTTATCTTGTTGAGAAATTTCGTTTTAGTAATTTGGTCAATTTAGTCAACCAATCTCAAAACCCCCCAATTAATTGTTACTTTTATAGACTGAAAAATAGCAAACAAAATCAACCTTGTCTCTCTGTGGTTCGACCCTTACTATCACTAGCTATAGTTTTAGTTTGGAACTATAAATTTAATTTTGATACAAAACGACGGTATCACTACTCAATCGAAACATTTCAAGAATTGAAATACATTTTGCTTTGCCAAGTTATTAAGATTAAAACCATATATGTTCCCAACATATCCTTTCAAAATACCTATTTTGAAGAGATTTCAATCTTAAACTTATGGAAAGAGATTTTAATCTCTAACTCATTCATTTTTATAATGATGCGTAGAAATGTCATTATTTAAATGTGAAATCCCATTTAATACACGTCCTTCTCAAAATACTCTTTTTCGGAAGGAAGTTTAACCATTTCATTTTCATAATGAGGTTAAGTAATGACACTGGCGTGATTAACAATTAACTTAGCTTTTGTAGATATCGGCATATCTTCCTTTGCAACTTTTAATCATAAATCTCATTTATATTCGAAGATGCAACTTTGTTTTATTTAGGCTCTTAAGTAAATTCTACTATTGAAACTTTTGGTCATATGTTGTTCATAAACTAGCCAAATCTCTTGTTAAGACTTTTCTTTAGTCATTTTCTTTCAAAACTTTCTTTTGGTCTCCTCGTGTAGTTATCTTAAGAACATATTCTTTTGATTACTTCCCTTGGTCTCTTTTGTCATGTAGATCTCATCTATTCGAGACCATAGATCTCATCTATTCATGTATACTATCTAATTTGGTATACAAATCATTCTTTCTTTCGTAGATCTCATTTACTTAAGCATATACAAATAATTCTTTGTATTCTTTGTGTCTTCATTTTTATCCCACTCTATCTTAAGAATAAATATACTAGATATTCAAAGATAGCTTATGAGACACAAGTAGTGATTTCAAATTAGAAGGAGGACTATCTCATAGATTGACTAATAGATTTTAGATTTGATGAGTGTACTCAGTAATTGACATTCCTTTGGGAGAGTTCATCAACTCAACATCACTTTATAATTGATCATACACAAGCCTTAAGCTTGTGGACATATAATGAATCCCATCATCATAGTTGTCTATTGGATCACTTTAAGTAGATGATCATATGTTTCTATGTGCAAGCAAATAAAGACGAATTATTAGAACAAATAAATACGATAAAAGGGGTGACTTGGGTTGCAAGCCAAGCCACTATTATCCAAAATACAACCATTGTTTAGAAAGGATCAACCATTTCCATGTCGAACACGGAAATCAAAATAGTTCTAAAAATTCATAACATTAAAATAAAGACAATAAAATCTAAGCTTCATCGGTAGCTACTCCTAGCTCCTTCATGATTTCTCAAGCTTGCTTCTCTTTTCCCTTGTCTTTGCTTGGAGGAGGCCCTATTTACAATAAAAGGGGATACATTATCACAACTTTGTATCAAAATACCATAGTTGAATTAGAAACATAAAAGAAAGGATAGTCATTTACCTACTGGAGTGATCTTTCCAGCTTTGATGTCACCAAGATACTTGGAACAATTCCTCCTCCAATGTCTCAACACCATTACAATAATGGCATTTATCAAGAGGACCCTTCTTGGTCTTGGAAGTGCTAGCTTCAAAAGTCTTAGCCTTGGTGGACATGGGAGCTTGCCTCTTACCCTTTTTCCCATTCCTTTTGAACTTCCCCTTGCTCTTAGTGCTTATATTAATCACATCCTTAGGTGGGTTAACATTTAGCCCCATGTCTCTTTCGGCTTGCACAAGTTACTTGTGCAACTCTTCAAGAGACACGTCCTTGTCTTGCATGTTAAAATTCACCCGGAATTGAACATACGCTTTGACTTTGGATAAGGAGTGTAGAATCCTATCTACAATGAGCTCTTTGGGGATTTCAACCTTTTGAAGTTTCAATGTCTCGACTAGCTCCAACAATTTGAGCACGTGAGGGCTAACCTTTTGCCCCTCCTTAAAATCGAGATCAAAGAATGTCGAGGCCGCCTCATATTGGACGATCCTCGGTGCTTGCGAAAACATTGTCACAAGTTTGGAATAGATTTCATAAGCGGTGACCATTTTGAAGGCTCTCCTTTGGAGATCCGCCTTCATAGCAAAAATCAATACATTTTTCATAGCGGCGGACTCTTTGTGGTAAGCCTCATATGCTTCCCTAGTGGCGGCACTCGACCTAGCATTAGGTTCGGGTGGAGAGGCTTCGGTGAGGTAACGAAGCTTGTCGTCACCTTGGGCGGCTAATTTGAGTTGGGCATCCCAATCGGAGAAATTCGACCCATTCTTTTCAAGTTTACAACGATCCATGAAGGATCGGAGCCATGAAACATTAGTGAGAGGTGCGGCGTTGGTGTTTGGTGCGGCCATTTGTTATGAGAAATAAAAGTGGTCTACAAAACAAAATAGAAGGAATAAAACACTTGTCGTTTTAAAATAATAATAACACTCGTAAAATTTTTAATTTAAACAAGTTTTATTGCATTTATCTAGTGACCTCTACCCAACTTGATAAATGATTCCAAGACCCAAATTCATATTAACTTAGGCATCGGTAAAGCCGAATACAACCCTCATCCATATAACTCGGTGGATTAACTTTTTAATCGATTCTACTTTTATAACTCTTGGTCGATAAATTTACATTAATATTTATCTTTAGCCCGAAACACATCCGGCAACCGTCGAGAATACTTTCGTTGAGTTCAACCCAAATTTCGAATAAATGTGTCCATGATCCAAATTTACATCAACTTGGGCATCGGTAAAGTCGAATACAACCCTTATCTTTATAAATTCGGTGGGTAGACATTTATCACCCACTTCCCCTACGTAGCAAGGTTTGTACCCCGGTAAGGCCGAGTGCACTCCCTCACGAAATAGGTTTTCATGGTTTCTACTTTTTGGTAAGGCTAAGTCTCAATTGTTTATTTAAGCGAGAGGTCATGTCAATTTATTATCTATCACGTTTTAAGTGAACTAAAGCGGTGAACTACGATAATTGTAATTGACACGGTCGATATACTCGATATAATGATAATGCATGTTTTAGTTATGGCGATTTAGCGATGCATGCAACATGTAAATAAAATGCAAAGCATAAATAAAATCCTAGTATGACCTTCCTAAAATAGTAAATCTAATAAACTATTAAAAATTCGGAAACCAACTCCTTTGGTCCCTTGAACTTCTGTCTTGGCACGCATTTCAAGGCAACATTCTTTGATGGATCGCCTTCTCGAGTGGCACCGTCTTCAAGGAACTCCGAAATAAATAAATTACATAATAAATTACATAATTTCCTATTATACATTTGTAATTAAAAATAAAAATAAATCTATTAAATTACAAAACGGTGATACGAGATCACAAAAAATTACAACCGAATCGATATTCCCATACATTTCGGGTAATATCAATTAAAACTAAGGCCATACTAAGTAAAATTATATAATTCAAAAATTACATAAAATTAAAATATGACAATCATAAATAAAATGCAGCATTATAATATGTATGAACATGCCCAATTTTATGGTAAATCGCCTTTTAAGGAGCCAATATCGTATATTAATCGGTTTTTACGGATTTGCGTGATTTAACCTTTTAAAATCACAATAATTACATAAAATCATATTTATGTACAAGTTAATTACCCTAACCATCTTAGGACTCAAAATTAGTCTCCACTAACATTTGACAATAATTAACCTAGATTTCTTAATATTGTTCATGAATGGACTTTAAAATACAAAATTATGTCATAAACTTCAAATTAAATCATAAAAATTTCAAATAATTTCAAAATTTGAAATTTAAACTCATGAACATTCTGAAAAAATACCATGACACTCATAATATTCAAAAACTTAGGTTAAAAATTTCGAAAAATTATCGAGAAAAACAATGTTGCGATTTATCGGTTTTAACAATTATGACCATAAAAATATGAGAAAAATTATTTTTATCAACTTTTCACATTTAGATCTGAAATATATGATAAAATGCAACATGTGACGTTTTTCCTTAAGTCATGAAGTATGTTTTAACATTATTACTAATTTTAGTCACTATTTATGTGATTTTTCATCAAAAATTCATAAATCATGCATAAAGACTTCATTATAGCCAAATATTTTACACACATCTTGTAAAATTGCATGTGACAACATACTAAATATTCATGACCAGATTCGAAATATAACTCATATTAGCCTATTTACCCATTTAAATACGATTTTAACTTGAAAAATCCATATTTCGAGCAATACAACTCATTTTATTATGAAAATGTACTGGCTATTAGTAGATAATATATGTGAAAACATATCCAAAAATCACTGAAAATTTCGAAGTTTAGCTATTTTTCGTCCAAAAATGACATTTTTATCATAAAAATGACATTTTAATGCCAATATTATATAAAATGAACAATAAAATCCATAAATAAACCAAAATATCCTAAAAATCACTTAGGACCAGAAACTTTTAACATGCAAGGTTATTTATAGGTTTATCTTCATAAAACCAAATTAATTAGTTTTGTATGTTAATCATATAACTCGGAAAAACTACAAACCGATTTGCATGGAAACAACCTAAGGCTCATGATACCGCTTGTTAGAAATCATAATCTCATTATTTAACATATTCATATATGTGACATTTTAATTTAGTCATAAAATTAAAACTAGATCTTATGCATGCAAACTTGAATAAGAATAGAGAAGAAATCGTCTTTCTTACTATGGGACTTTCGGATTTTGGGCATAAATGAGTTCTCCTTTTCCCTTGTTCTTGAGCTATCCTTATATGGATGAACAAAGGATCCAAAGAAGAATCCCTCCCAAAAGTGAATACCCAAGGTAACCTCTTAAAAGACTAATATTATTAGATCTAGAACAATATTAATCTTACTAAAAATTGACCCAAAATATTTGTATGTTCTCTTGTAATTTCGGCCAAGGGAGGAAGAATATTGAGAGATTTTAATTCTCTAAGCTTTCACAAATTATAGAGAGAATTTCTATTTTCTTACACTAGAAAAATAGTTAAAGTTGTGTATGAATAATTAGAGAGAAAAACCCTCTATAATTGCCCTTTGAAAACCGGTGGGGAGGGTGGAGGAGAGCCAATTCATGGGCAAGTTTTTCTACCCAAGAAATCATAGGTATGCATGGCTATATTATGTTGCAATCATCATGTTTTCCACTTAAAAATAATTAACACAATTTTAACCTAATACTCCCTCCATTTCGGCACTTATATAAAATGGGAGGTCCATTTTATATTTGTCATTTGTCAATTGTCACATGTTACTAGTCATGTGAAATTGTCATGTATTTTTAACATATTAAAAATCAACACATTAATAAAAATACGTCATGTACAAAATCGACTTAGTAATTCATAATTACTTGTACCAAAACGGTTTATCAATTATAAATCACAACGTCTTGTATTTATAATAAATTATTCATTCAGTTTCAATTGTTTCGTAAACAATAATTTTATCTAAGTAATAAAACAATTTGATTACTTAGACCGTATCTTATTTAATCGAATTACAATAAGACACGTCAATAATACTCACAAAATCGGCCGTCAATTTTAAGCAATTTTAATTAACCCGTATCGACATACGATCAATTAAATAATCAATTAAGAGTGTCACCCTTTAGGTATGACCTAAGGGGATCAACTGATCACCGCCGTCGCACGACAGTAATGTCAAACTCTAGTCAGCCAATCATTAACAATATGTGTGGACCAGTTGACTGTAAAATATTACATCCCACATGTATTCTTGAAACGAGATTTAAACATGTGATCATCATGATCGACAGTTGTGATCGCATTATTGTCGGAGGACACATACTCCAACAATCTCCCATTTGTCCTCGACAAGTGTGCGTCACCAATTCTCTTGTCCTATTACTATCTCCCGCTCAATGCAAGGTGTCTTTCAGGTCGTACTTGCAAGTGATCATATCGAGAGTGGTTTCCTAGATTTGGAGAATAACTGATTGACCGGAATTGTCTACCATAGATACCTTCCGAGCGTGGCCACGCATTTCCAGTTCATTTCTCCTCGAGTGGCCTTGAGATATTGTTATAACCTTGACAAGGGGTTGACAATTCCTATCGCACTTATTCCCTTCGACTAGCCACAGCCATCATAACCCAAAATATGCCCATTTGACCCCATTTACGAAGGTCGTAGTAACATAAATCAAAGCTAATCTGAAATTGTGCCACCTTAGGCGAACAGTCTTTAGTCAAAAGAATCGACTCATTCGAATACAATAGTAGCTCTCGCCACGACCAGGCTATATAAATTTGCCAGAACTCTATAAGCGGTCATTAGCCCGACAAAGTGTTCCTAACAGTCTGCCTATGTGATCGACTAGTCATTTTCATATGACTCTATGGCACTTAAACTTGCCATCAATCGCATCACACTCTAGTCACTTCGAGACGTCACCTCATGTAAGTGACTATGGGCGAATACAATATTAATCCGTGTTCACTTAAATGGGGTTCAATTGTCTCTACAACCCGTTTGGATGTAACAAAGTATAAGGTGAGTTAATAATAACTCAAACGACAAATATGGACATCATATTCGGGTAGTCAATACCATATTACTACCTTGTGATGTATATAAGTGTGAAAACACTTGTTGATTGCAATAGAAGTTTAACATACCATGTTTCCATTTGTTCATACTTTTCGTATTGCACTTTCCTTTATATTCATGTTATCTCTCATAGCATGAACCTTACCAAGTACACATCTAGGTTCCCAACCTAGGTTTAGGTTCTTTATCTTGATAGAACTTTCTTGTTGTTTATCACATAACCAACGAATTGTGGTGGATAATATAACTTGCACTGGTCAAGTGTTCTACCAACTCACAATGCACTAGGTATACGTTTTGTAGGGTCTTGCAACAATTGTCAAGATGATTAGCCTAGCACTTCTCATAAGTCCTAGCATATTAGAAAATACTAGTTTTGAGTAACTTCTTACTATAACTAAGTATCTTTCCAACTTATTATTTCTCTTTAAGCTTAATTAGCTTAGGATCTTCATAAATCCTTATATGGTTTTGAAAAACTCAAATACTTCTTTGTGAAAGATAGTACTAGCTGTCATTCTAAATGAGTAATGAGTTATAAATTTTACAAGATGATTGCTCTCACTAAATTTCATGTCTTCACATGATAATTTCAAACTCCCACTCAATTTCACATGTTTCGTAATTGACTACTCAATCGAAACATTTCAAGAATTGAAATACATTTTGCTTTGCCAAGTTATTAAGATTAAAACCATATATGTTCCCAACATATCCTTTCAAAATACCTATTTTGAAGAGATTTCAATCTTAAACTTATGGAAAGAGATTTTAATCTCTAACTCATTCATTTTTATAATGATGCGCAGCAATGTCATTATTTAAATGTGAAATCCCATTTAATACACGTCCTTCTCAAAATACTCTTTTTCGGAAGGAGGTTTAACCATTTCATTTTCATAATGAGGTTAAGTAATGACACTGGCGTGATTAACAATTAACTTAGCTTTTGTAGATATCGGCATATCTTCCTTTTCAACTTTTAATCATAAATCTCATTTATATTCGAAGATGCAACTTTGTTTCATTTAGGCTCTTAAGTAAATTCTACTATTGAAACTTTTGGTCATATGTTGTTCATAAACTAGCCAAATCTCTTGTTAAGACTTTTCTTTAGTCATTTTCTTCCAAAACTTTCTTTTGGTCTCCTCGTGTAGTTATCTTAAGAACATATTCTTTTGATTACTTCACTTGGTCTCTTTTGTCATGTAGATCTCATCTATTCGAGACCATAGATCTCATCTATTCATGTATACTATCTAATTTGGTATAAAAATCATTCTTTCTTTCGTAGATCTCATTTACTTAAGCATATACAAATAATTCTTTGTATTCTTTGTGTCTTCATTTTTATCCCACTCTATCTTAAGAATAAATACACTAGATATTCAAAGATAGCTTATGAGACACAAGTGGTGATTTCAAATTAGAAGGAGGACTATCTCATAGATTGACTAGTAGATTTTAGATTTGATGAGTGTACTCAGTAATTGACATTCCTTTGGGAGAGTTCATCAACTCAACATCACTTTATAATTGATCATACACAAGCCTTAAGCTTGTGGACATATAATGAATCCCATCATCATAGTTGTCTATTGGATCACTTTAAGTAGATGATCATATGTTTCTATGTGCAAGCAATAAAGACGAATTATTAGAACAAATAAATACGATAAAAGGGGTGACTTGGGTTGCAAGCCAAGCCACTATTATCCAAAATACAACCATTGTTTAGAAAGGATCAACCATTTCCATGTCGAACACAGAAATTAAAATAGTTCTAAAAATTCATAACATTAAAATAAAGACAATAAAAGCTAAGCTTCATCGGTAGCTACTCCTAGCTCCTTCATGATTTCTCAAGCTTGCTTCTCTTTTCCCTTGTCTTTGCTTGGAGGAGGCCCTATTTACAATAAAAGGAGATACATTATCACAACTTTGTATCAAAATACCATAGTTGAATTAGAAACATAAAAGAAAGGATAGTCATTTACCTACTGGAGTGATCTTTCCAGCTTTGATGTCACCAAGATACTTGGAACAATTCCTCTTCCAATGTCCCAACACCATTACAATAATGGCATTTATCAAGAGGACCCTTCTTGGTCTTGGAAGTGCTAGCTTCAAAAGTCTTAGCCTTGGTGGACATGGGAGCTTGCCTCTTACCCTTTTTCCCATTCCTTTTGAACATCCCCTTGCTCTTAGTGCTTATATTAAGCACATCCTTAGGTGGGTTAACATTTAGCCCCATGTCTCTTTCGGCTTGCACAAGTAACTTGTGCAACTCTTCAAGAGACACGTCCTTGTCTTGCATGTTAAAATTCACCCGGAATTGAACATACGCTTTGACTTTGGATAAGGAGTGTAGAATCCTATCTACAATGAGCTCTTTGGGGATTTCAACCTTTTGAAGTTTCAATGTCTCGACTAGCTCCAACAATTTGAGCACGTGAGGGCTAACCTTTTGGCCCTCCTTAAAATCGAGATCAAAGAATGCCGAAGCCGCCTCATATTGGACGATCCTCGGTGCTTGCGAAAACATTGTCACAAGTTTGGAATAGATTTCATAAGCGGTGACCATTTTGAAGGCTCTCCTTTGGAGATCCGCCTCCATAGCAAAAATCAATACATTTTTCATAGCGGCGGACTCTTTGTGGTAAGCCTCATATGCTTCCCTAGTGGCGGCACTCGACCTAGCATTAGGTTCGGGTGGAGAGGCTTCGGTGAGGTAACGAAGCTTGTCGTCACCTTGGGCGGCTAATTTGAGTTGGGCATCCCAATCGGAGAAATTCGACCCATTCTTTTCAAGTTTACAACGATCCATGAAGGATCGGAGCCATGAAACATTAGTGAGAGGTGCGGCGTTGGTGTTTGGTGCGGCCATTTGTTATGAGAAATAAAAGTGGTCTACAAAACAAAATAGAAGGAATAAAACACTTGTCGTTTTAAAATAATATTAACACTCGTAAAATTTTTAATTTAAACAAGTTTTATTGCATTTATCTAGTGACCTCTACCCAACTTGATAAATGATTCCAAGACCCAAATTCATATTAACTTAGGCATCGGTAAAGCCGAATACAACCCTCATCCATATAACTCGGTGGATTAACTTTTTAATCGATTCTACTTTTAGAACTCTTGGTCGATAAATTTACATTAATATTTATCTTTAGCCCGAAACACATCCGGCAACCGTCGAGAATACTTTCGTTGAGTTCAACCCAAATTTCGAATAAATGTGTCCATGATCCAAATTTACATCAACTTGGGCATCGGTAAAGTCGAATACAACCCTTATCTTTATAAATTCGGTGGGTAGACATTTATCACCCACTTCCCCTACGTAGCAAGGTTTGTACCCCGGTAAGGCCGAGTGCACTCCCTCACGAAATAGGTTTTCATGGTTTCTACTTTTTGGTAAGGCTAAGTCTCAATTGTTTATTTAAGCGAGAGGTCATGTCAATTTATTATCTATCACGTTTTAAGTGAATTAAAGCGGTGAACTACGATAATTGTAATTGACACGGTCGATATACTCGATAAAATGATAATGCATGTTTTAGTTATGGCGATTTAGCGATGCATGCAACATATAAATAAAATGCAAAGCATAAATAAAATCCTAGTATGGCCTTCCTAAAATAGTAAATCTAATAAACTATTACAAATTCGGAAACCAACTCCTTTGGTCCCTTGAACTTCTGTCTTGGCACGCATTTCAAGGCAACATTCTTTGATGGATCGCCTTCTCGAGTGGCACCGTCTTCAAGGAACTCCGGAATAAATAAATTACATAATAAATTACATAATTTCCTATTATACATTTGTAATTAAAATAAAATAAATCTATTAAATTACAAAACGGTGATACGAGATCACAATAAATTACAACCGAATCGATATTCCCATACATTTCGGGTAATATCATTTAAAACTAAGGTCATACTAAGTAAAATTACATAATTCAAAAATTACATAAAATTAAAATATGACAATCATAAATAAAATGCAGCATTATAATATGTATGAACATGCCCAATTTTATGCTAAATCGCCTTTAAGGAGCCAATATCGTATATTAATCGGTTTTTACGGATTTGCTTGATTTAGCCTTTTAAAAATCACAATAATTACATAAATTCATATTTATGCACAAGTTAATTACCCTAACCATCTTAGGACTCAAAATTAGTCTCCACTAACATTTTGACAATAATTAACCTAGATTTTTAATATTGTTCATAAATGGACCTAAAATACAAAATTATGCCATAAACTTCAAATTAAATCATAAAAATTCAAATAATTTCAAAATTTGAAATTTAAACTCATGAACATTCTGGAAGAATACCATGACACTCATAATGTTCAAAAATTAGGTTAAAAATTTCGAAAATTTATCGAGAAAAACAATGTTGCGGTTTATCGGTTTTAACAATTATGACCATAAAAATATGAGAAAAATTATTTTTATCAACTTTTCACTTTTAGATCTGAAATATATGATAAAATGCAACATGTGACGTTTTTTCTTAAGTCATGAAGTATGTTTTAGCATTATTACTAATTTTAGTCACTATTTATGTGATTTTTCATTAAAAATTCATAAATCATGCATAAAGACTTCATTATAGCCAAATATTTTACACACATCTTGTAAAAGTGCATGTGGCAACATACTAAATATTCATGACCAGATTCGAAATATAACTCATATTAGCCTATTTACCCATTTAAATACGATTTTAACTTGAAAAATCCATATTTCGAGCAATACAACTCATTTTATTATGAAAATGTACTGGACATTAGTAGAAAATATATGTGAAAACATATCCAAAAATCACTGAAAATTTCGAAGTTTAGCTATTTTTCGTCCAAAAATGACATCTTTATCATAAAAATCACATTTTAATGCCAATATTATATAAAATGAACAATAAAATCCATAAATAAACCAAGATATCCTAAAAAGCACTTAGGACCAGAAACTTTTAACATGCAAGGTTATTTATAGGTTTATCTTCATAAAACCAAATTAATTAGTTTTGTATGTTAATCATATAACTCGGAAAAACTACAAACCGATTTGCATGGAAACAATCTAAGGCTCATGATACCGCTTGTTAGAAATCATAATCTCATTATTTAACATATTCATATATGTGACATTTTAATTTAGTCATAAAATTAAAACTAGATCTTATGCATGCAAACTTGAATAAGAATAGAGAAGAAATCGTCTTTCTTACTATGGGACTTTCGGATTTTGGGCACAAATGAGTACTCCTTTTCACTTGTTCTTGAGCTATCCTTATATGGATGAACAAAGGATCCAAAGAAGAATCCCTCCCAAAAGTGAATACCCAAGGTAACCTCTTAAAAGACTAATATTATTAGATCTAGAACAATATTAATCTTACTAAAAATTGACCCAAAATATTTGTATGTTCTCTTGTAATTTCGGCCAAGAGAGGAAGAATATTGAGAGATTTTATTTCTCTAAGCTTTCACAAATTATAGAGAGAATTTCTATTTTCTTACACTAGAAAAATAGTTAAAGTTGTGTATGAATAATTAGAGAGAAAAACCCTCCATAATTGCCCTTTGAAAACCGGTGGGGAGGGTGGAGGAGAGCCAATGCATGGGCAAGTTTTTCTACCCAAGAAATCATAGGTATGCATGGCTATATTAGGTTGCAATCATCATGTTTTCCACTTAAAAATAATTAACACAATTTTAACCTAATACTCCCTCCATTTCGGCACTTATATAAAATGGGAGGTCCATTTTATATTTGTCATTTGTCAATTGTCACATGTTACTAGTCATGTGAAATTGTCATGTATTTTTAACATATTAAAAATCAACGCATTAATAAAAATACGTCATGTACAAAATCGACTTAGTAATTCATAATTACTTGTACCAAAACGGTTTATCAATTATAAATCACAACGTCTTGTATTTATAATAAATTATTCATTCAGTTTCAATTGTTTCGTAAACAATAATTTTATCTAAGTAATAAAACAATTTGATTACTTAGACCGTATCTTATTTAATCGAATTACAATAAGACACGTCAATAATACTCACAAAATCGTCCGTCAATTTTAAGCAATTTTAATTAACCCGTATCGACATACGATCAATTAAGTAATCAATTAAGAGTGTCACCCTTTAGGTATGACCTAAGGGGATCAACTGATCACCACCGTCGCACGACAGTAATGTCAAACTCTAGTCAGCCAATCATTACCGATATATGTGGACCAGTTGACTGTAAAATATTACATCCCACATGTATTCTTGAAACGAGATTTAAACATGTGATCATCATGATCGGTAGTTGTGATCGCATTATTGTCGGAGGACACATACTCCAACATGAATATGAGAAGTCGAGCATTTTTTAATGAAAGAGAAATCGCGACCCGTCATGGCTCGCCATAGAGGTGTTATGCTATAATTTCGCGGCTTTGATGTACGGGTAGGCGATACATCAAAACCCAACACACTAGCAAACTCCACAAGAGTCATCATTCGAGTTGTGTTCTCTAGTCTAAACTCCACACAAATTGTCTTGTTCAAGGTAGAAATCTTTAGAAAACTCAAGAATTCAAGAACTAAGGACCCATAAGTGGGTTCATGCATGTGGAACATAGTTGAAAGACCAAATAAGTCAAAAAGGGCCTCGGTTTGATGATAGATGCCTAGTTTCCTCAATGTGTTATGGCATATAAACTTACTAGGAAGAATGTTCTTACCGAGGAGGCGATGAAAGATGAGTCTTTGCACATCATTGACGAATTCTATGTTAGAGAACTCATTAAGTCTTGAGAGATCAACTATTTCTTCATGCTCTCTCCTCAATGTGTTGAGGTCAGATGTGGAGGAGCTTCCAATTACTCTTGGTCTTCTTCTTTCTTTAGGGAAGGATATTCTTGATCTCATCTTAAAGGTAGATCTAGAAATTTGTCTTGTTGAAGATGAGGATATTCTTTGTAATTGAGATCCTTCTTGAAACCCTAGGTTTTGGGGGTTTTTAATTTAGAGAGGTGAATAGGTGTTTTTGTATTGAGTCATATGGGAGGGAATTTTATGTTTTATAGAGGAAAGAAGGATGAGGTATCATGAAATGTGTGGTGGGAAGGAAATTGCATTTGTCGAAAATAGGAGAGCAACACGCTAGGGAGACGCAGGGGCCGTGTCCAGGACGAGTGGATCAGTGCTTCAGGTGACGGGCGGACCGAGCTCAAGACGCTCGGATCCACAGTCAGTGCACTCTAGAATTTTCAACCCGTGCTGAGACGCGCGGATTTTTCCCAAGACGAGCGGATCACTGCTGGGGACGCTCGTCTTCTCTTGAGGACGTGCAGATTTACAAATAGTACGAAATCATTATTTTGAAGCATATCAGGACGCTCGTATTTCTCTCAAGACGAGCGGATCCTGGACAGTGACGGGCATCTTCAGTATAATCTGCTCAGATTTTGCGACAGTCCTAATTCTTCAATTTCAGTACTCCCAAGACTCGCGTCCCGATGCCAGGACGCTCGGATTGTTGTCAGCACGAGCGGGTTCTCTCCTGGGACGCTCGGATCACCTGCATTTCCCATGGGCTCAGGTCTGCCCGTGGGAGTCTCTTCCTTTTTGGTCTTCTTTTTCCTTATAAGAGTGCTTCCCCACACTTGAATTGCTAAATCCTTCATTCATCAAGAGAGTTAGTAACACTCCCTCACCTACTCTCTTGTCAAAAATCATGCTCTTATGTAAATGCAATAAAGTTAAAGATACAAGTGAGAAGAGTTAGTATATTTACAAATGGTGGTTTGGAGAAGACTCCACCAAACACTCTCTTTGATGGTCTTTTCATGGTGGGAGAGTCCCGAGGCGGATGACCTCAACTTCTCCGATGAATGCTCCTTCATAATATGGCTTCAACCTTTGGCCATTGACCTTGAATTTGTTTCCATCTTCCGACTTTATTTCAAAGTCGTCGTACCTTCCCACTTCGGTGATCACATAAAGGCCCATCCATCTTGAATTTAACTTCCCGGGAAAGAGTAGATATCAGGAGTTAAATAGAAGGACTTTGTCTCCCTTGTGCAAGGCCTTTCGCTTGATTCTCTTGCCATGAAGCAACTTTGTCCTCTCCTTGTAGATCTTGGCATTTTCATAGAATTGTAGTCGGAATTCCTCCAACTCTTGGATTTGCATTATCCTCTTTTGACCACTTAACTTGAGGTCAAGGTTGAGAGCTTTGATTGCTCAAAAGGCTTTGTACTCCAACTCAATTGGCAAATGACATGCCTTTACATAGACTAGTTTGTAAAGGGAGGCTCCTATGGGAGTCTCATAGGCCGTCCTATAAGCCCAAAGAGTGTCATAAAGCTTCATACTCCAATCCTTACGAGTGTTGTTAACAACCTTCTCAAGAATTTGTTTGATTTCTCTATTCGAAACTTCAACTTGACCGCTTGTTTGAAGATGGTATCCCAAGCCGGTTCTATGTTGAACACCATACTTTGTCAAAAGAGAGGTGAGATTCTTCTCATGGAAATGTGTTCCTCCATCACTAATGGTTCCTCTAGAGACTCCGAATCTTTGAAAGATTACTTTCTTGAGAAGTTTGGTAACCGTTTTGGCATCATCGGTTGGGGTAGCAATTGCTTCTACCCACTTTGACACATAATCAACGGCTACAAGAATGTACTTATTTTCTTGAGATGACACAAATGGTCCTTGGTAGTCAATTCCCCAAACATCGAAAATTTCTACCTCCAATATTCCTCGTTGTGGCATCTCATTTCTCCAAGAAATGTTTCCGGTTCTTTGGCAAGGATCACAATGGAGAATAAATTCTCTAGCGTCTTCAAACATGGTAGGCCAAAAGAAACCCGATTGGAGGACCTTAGCAATAGTTCTTCGTGCTCCATGGTGTCCTCCATAAGGTGATGAATGGCATCCCTCTAGAACGCCTTGAACTTCCCATTGGGGTATGCATCATCGGTAAAGTCCATCACTACATTCCTTGTAAAGATTGGGATTGTCCCAAAATTATCTCTTTACTTCAAACAAGAATCTCTTTCTCTGATTGTAGTTCAAGTTTGGAGGAAGAACTCCTCCAACAATGTAATTAGCATAGTCGGCAATCCATGGTGTGGTGTGCTTCTCAAGTTGTGAATGGATGGCCATCAAAATATCATCGGGAAAAGAGTCATTGATTGGTGTCTCACCCTCATCATCATGAAATTGAATTCTTGACAAGTGATCCGCTACCACATTCTTGGCTCCCTTCTTATCTCTTATCTCCAAATCGAATTCTTGTAATAGCAAAATCCATCTCAACAACCTTGATTTCGCCTATTTCTTTATAAAGAGATGTTGAAGAGCAGGGTGATCCGAGAAGACAATCACTTTCGATCCCAGCAAATAGGAACGGAATTTGTCTAAAGCATAGAAAATGGCAAGGAGTTCCTTCTCGGTGGTGTCATAGTTCACTTGGGCGGCATGGGCGGTATCAAGAGTCTTTCTTATATAATAGATAGCATGTAAAGCCTTTCCTACCCGTTGGCCAAGAACCGCTCCAACGGCGTAGTTACTCGCATCGCACATGATCTCAAGTGGTAGTTCCCAATTTAGTGGTTGGATGATCGGTGCCGAGATCAATGCTTACTTGATTCTATTAAAGGCTTCAACACACTCATTAGTGAATTGGAATTGGTCATATTTAAGCAAGAGTTGAGTGAGGGGTTTCGCCATTTTGGAGAAATCTTTTATAAAACGGCGATAAAAACCCGCGTGACTGAGAAAGCTCCTCACCCCTCTAACATTCACGGGAGGTGGGAGTTTCTATATCACCTCAACCTTGGCTTTTTCAACTTCGATGCCCTTTTTTGAGATTAAATGACCCAAAACAATACCTTCGTTGACCATAAAATGACACTTCTCCCAATTCAAAACAAGGCTAACATCTTCACATTTTTGCAATACAAGAGAAAGGTTATGCAAGCAAGAGTCAAAGTCTTTTCCATAAACGCTAAAATCATCCATAAAAACTTCCATTATGGTTTCTAGATAATCGGAGAAGACACTCATCATGCATCTTTGAAAAGTAGCGGGAGCATTGCATAGCCCAAAGGGAATTCTCCTATATGCAAAAGTATCGTAGGGACATGGGAAAGTGGTCTTGTGTTGGTCATCCGGGTGTATCGGGATTTGGAAGAATCTCGAGTACCTGTCAAGGTAGCAAAAGAATTTGTTATAGGCTAACCTCTCAAGCATTTGGTCAATGAATGGTAGGGGGAAATAATCCTTTCTTGTTGCGGAATTCAATTTACGATAGTTAATACACATACGCCAACCGGTGATCTTCCTTGTGGGTATTAGCTCGTTCTTATCATTTGTTACCACAGTGGTACCCACTTTCTTAGGTACCACTTGAATGGGGCTAACCCACAAAGAATCCGATATAGGATAAATGATTCCCACATCAAGTAATTTCATAACCTCCGCTTTTACAACTTCTTGCATGTGGGGGTTTAGTCTCCTTTAGAATTGGATGGTAGGCCTATGGTCCTCTTCTAGATGAATTCTATGCATGCAAAAATTGGGGCTTATTCCAATAAGATCATCTACATTATAGCCAATAGTTGTTCATGTTCTTTTAACACATTAAGCAAGCTTTCCAATTGGTTCTCATCAAGTTTGTCATTAACAATCACGGTTTTGGTTTTAGATTCATCAAGGTAAGCATATTTCAAATTTGGGGGAAGGGGTTTTAGAGTTGAAGTTTGTACCTCACTTTCTACCATTGAAGGTTCACCAAGGATTTGCTCCATCTCCAATATACACTCCATCCTCATGGCATATTCGACTTGTTCCTTAAGCTTATCATACTTATCGTACTCAAATTTCATGACATATTTGTCCATCTCCTCTTCTTGTATGGTGTGATATTTGGTTGCTTGTTCAACTTTAGTGGATTGTGATACTTCCTCGAGAATGTCATTTATCAATATGGATTGCTCATATGTGAGCTCCATGCGAGCTAGAGAGGCTTCAAGTGTTGGAATATGTGTCCTCCGACAATAATGCGATCATAACTGTCGATCATGATGATCACATGTTTAAGTCTCATTTTAAAGAATACAATTGGGAACTATATTTTACTGTCAACTGGTCCACACATATCGGTAATGATTGTCTGACTAGAGTTTGACATTACTGTCGTGCGACGGTGGTGATCAGTTGATCCCCTTAGGTCATACCTAAAGGGTAACACTCTTAATTGATTATTTAATTGACCGTATGACGATACGGGTTAATTAAATTACTTAAAATTGACGGACGATTTTGGAAGTAATATTTACGTATCTCATTATAATTTGATTAAATAAGATACGGTCTAAGTGATCGAATTGTTTTGTTACTTAGATGAAATTATTGTTTAAGGAAACAATTGCATTTGAATGAATAATTTATTATAAATACAAGATGTTGTGATTTATAATTGGTAAAATATTTTGGTACAAGTAATTATGAATTACTAAGTCAATTTTGTATATGACGTATTTTTATTAATGCGTTGATTTTTAATATGTTAAAAATACATAACAATTTTACATAACATGTGACATGTGACAAATTGACAAATTGACAAAGATAAAATGGAATCCATTTTATCTTAATATGGACCGAAATTAGGGTGATATTAGGAAAATATTATGTTGATTAAGTAAGTGGTAAACATAATCATTTCTTCCTAAACCTAGCTATGCAAACCTAGTGCCTCTTGTGAAGAGCACCTTGCTCATGCATTGGGCACAATAACTCCCCCTCCTACCCGGTTTTGAGAAGGAAAAACCATGGGTTTTTCTTCTAATTTTACCTAATATACACTACTTGATTATGAGCATATTCATTCAAAAACCACACATCTAAAATAAGAGTTTTAGAGAGATAAATTCTTCCTCTTTCTCCCTTCTCTTAAACCGAAATAAAGAGAACCAAATAAACATTTTTGGGTCATTTTTATTTAAATTAATATTCTTCTAGTAATAATAATATTAATTTTATTAAGAGATTACCTTGGGTATTATTCCTTGGGAGGGATTCTACACTTGAATCCTTGTTCTTCCATTTTAGGAGTGCTCAAGAACAAGTAAGAAGGAGATCTTACTTGTGCCCAATAATCCGAAATCTTCAATGTAAGATGATGATTTCTTCCTTATTCTTTTATTGTTTGCATGCATAAGATCAATATTTAATTTTATGACTAAATTAAATCATTACATATATGAATATGTTAAGTAATGAGATATAGATTTCTAACATCAAGTAGATCTACTTCCAATTCCCAATACTTGTTTTTGGCCTCACTTGCTTCTAAGGCTTCCAATGCTTGCAAAGGGTCCTTAATGAGAGTAGTGCCCACATGGTCCTCTACACAACAATCTATAATATCCATCTTGTAAAGTACACTAAGAAGAAGGTGAGAAGTACCTTGAGGAAGTGCTCTCCCTCAAGGTAAATAAAGACACAACTAAAAACAATTAATGAAAATCAAATCAATTGAACACCGTCCCCAGCAACGGCGCCATTTTTGGTCCGGTTTAAACTTGTCGTCAAAAGTTACCAACCAAAACAATATTTATAACTTTACAAAGTACTCTTAGCAAAGAGGCAAGTAAAGGTCGGATCCCAAGGGACGGGTATTGATGTAGGATTTTCAATTGCAAATGGTCGTGTCTTAGGGTGTCACAATTTGGGTTGAGGTAGGAGATCAACTAAACTAATTAACAAGATGAGTAAAAACAAAGTAAAGCAAATAGAGAGGTTGTAAACAATTAATTAAAGGCACTAGGGTGTCAGGGATTCATAGGGGATTCATGGGAGTTGATTATACAAACATGTACTCTATTATATAGCAAGCACTTATTGTTGTGATGGGATCGAGTTGGTGTATAAGCTTACAATCCCTTGGAAGGTTTGGGTCCCAGAGCCTAATCGATTAGATTGTACAACACCTACAAGTCGACTTAATCCTTTCTATTCAACTATATGCATGGTCTAATGAGGCTCGAGTTGATGTATAAGCTTACAAGCCTCATTGAAAAGATAAGTGATGGGTAAAAAATGCAAGGATTCATAGGCTCGCATTTCATCAAACATAACATGTGCATAAGTTGAAATCACAACAAGCAAGCAATTTAATTATGAAAACATATTAGATTAAGCATGAATCATTCCCCATGTTGGTTTCCCCTAATTCCCCCTTAACCCTAGCTAAGGAAACTACTCACTCATAATCAAGTTTAGCATGTTAATAAGGTTGTCAATCATACTAACAAGGCAAAACATGATGAATAAATGAAAGTTATTAACAATAATTAAACAAGATTAAGAGAGAATTATACCTATGAAGATGATTCCAAATAATAAAGCAAAGAAAAATAGAAGCACTTGATGATTGACGGAAAGTTGTCAATCCTCCAAATAAACCCAAATAATCTTCTAATTACCCAAAATAAAGGAAGAACAATAGATAAATTAAAGAGAGATTAAGATATGATTAATATTGAGAAATGTATTACAACTAAATTAAGACTAATTTGAGAGAATTACAATGTGATTAAGAATGGATTAGAATTGCTTAAGAGAGCTTCCCAATCTAGGTAGTACAAAGAGGTATTTATACGAAAGATTAGGCACAAAGATTAGGGTTACTAAGGGCTTAAATGACTATTAAGTCCCTAAGAAAAGTTGAGGAAATGCTCCTCCCGAAGGAAATGAGCAGATTCCAGTGCTAGTCTTGCCACGATCCGCCCGTCCTGTGCTGTGACACGGGCTCTCTGACTTAGGATCCGCTCGGATCCAGGGAGGGACGCTCGACTCTACTTGCTGCATCCCGCTCGTCTTGGGCACAAGATGCCCGAATCTTGGTTTTGTGAGACACCCGGATCGTGCCTGATCCGCTCGGATTCCTGGGCAGACAACTTCTCTTTTTTTTCCTCCTTAACAATCCGCAAGGATCATTTCGTGGATGCAAGGATCCTTTCATCATTGCCCATTTCACTTTATTATCTACTTAAGCCTCTAGTATTATCTTCTCTTTGATGCTTGGTCATTAGATGCGATCAATTTAGCTCCATTCCGCCTCATAAATGTAAGGCTAGCACTCATTTCCTACCAAGGAGACAAAACCTCAAAGAATATGCAAAATGGGAAACTAAAGATAGTAAATGACCCAATTATGTTCTATAAAGCATAGTAACGAGGTTAATTCGGGGACTAAATGTGCTCAAATATGAGTCACATCAGTAGGTACTTTGTGTGCTTGACTCGGGTTTGACCCGTGTTGAGTCGGGATTTGAATTTGGAGTCGGTTTTTGGCTCATTGTCGGTTTAGACTCTAATTAGGGACATTTTAATGGAAATGAAATGATAAAGATATTCATGGCATTATTTTTGACATTCGTGATTTGGGTTGACTCGGGTTGACTTAGATTGACTCAGATTGACTCGAGTTTCGGGTTTTTGAGTCGGTTTTGGGTCCGAAGATGGTTTTAACTCTAAATAGTGTTGTTTCAATGCAAATGAAGTTAGAAAAATATTTTTGTAATCATTTTTCATATCCGAGTAATGCATTAAACCGTCTCATATATAGCCAATCCGCACACGCATATCAAAAACACGTTATAGTCCGATCATCATCGGGTAGTTTTTGGAAGGTACAGATACTGGTATCTACAGTATCAGGTGATTGGTGATGAGATGGAATTGGAGGAATGTGTTTATATAATTGGATGTTGTTTTTTGCTTATCTTGTTTATTCAGTAACTGATCACATTTAAATGTTTTAAAAACTGCGGTAATCCATTCGAAGATGGTCAGCAGTCGATTAGCAGGTATTTCTTTGGAGTACGCGCGAGATCTAGCTGGGGATGGAGTCATCACTTGTCAGAGTCTTTAGTCTTTAGTCTTACGCGGTATGTTATGACAATTTTTCTTTTAGTTAGATTTTAGTTTGAGGCGATTGTATCTTTATATTTTAGTTTTAGCTTGTGAAGTACGCACATTAAACTTTACAACTTAAAGTACATTTCTTTATGGTCTCCTTTGATTACTTTACCTCGGGTAACCGAGATGGTAGCATCTCCATGTGTTAAGGTGGCCTTGGTAAGGTACCTTTGTGTATGGGGGTGTTACAAAGTGGTATCAGAGCCAGGTTTTAGAACCTGTAACCAATGAATCAATGAATGTAGAGAGTCAAATTAAAATCAACCCAGGTTGGAGTTGTCAGGAGCTAATGCAAAGGCTTGGGAGAAGTCCTAAAGTCGCGAACTTGTCCTTGTAACTTTAAACCGGTCACTATGGGGTGTCATGGGATCGGTACTTGTTTATTGTTGTTTTGTATGCATATGTTGGATGAAGTGAGTATTGAAATGGATGAATTGGTTGGAAAAGATGAAAAAAGTAATTGTATGAGAATATGAAATTCAATGTTAAGAACATGTTTATGTGATGGAAGGTGGATTTTATAATGTTTATTATATTAGTAACATGTGAATAGGAGATTTGATGCTTATGTTTATGTTATTATTTTACATAAAAGTTATAGAATAAAAGCATGCAGGTAGTATAATTCATGAGCATGACTCGACCGAGTAGGGGTAACTCGATTGAGTAGGGTGGATTCGATCGAGTAGGCGTGGCTCGATCGAGTGGGTATTTTGCGTGTTGGGTAGTAGCTACTGGAGTCGTGTTACTCAATCGAGTAAGGGGAGTACTCGATCGAGTGTCGTGTACTCGATCGAGTACATTAGTGACTCGATCAAGTATGTTTTATGTCAGTTATGGATAGCTTCTGGAGTTGGGGTACTTGATCGAGTGTGTATGTTACTCGATCGAGTGATTCCTACTAAATCGAGTATGTGTGGGTACTCGATTGAGTTTGTCCTTGTGCGGGTCATATTTGCTTTGAGCTGTAGGCTATGTGCTTATGTTTATCCCCCTTTTATAGCTCAAAGATATGCCGCCAAAAAGATCAGCCGCGTATGTTAAGGCTCAAGAGATATGCTGTAACACCCCCATACTCCAAGTGCCTTACCAGGACCACTCAGGTATAAGGATGCCACCATCTCGGTTCCCCGAGGCAATGATAATCATAAGACAATAACGAAACATACTTAAAAGTATATAATGTTTAAAGTGATTACATAGCAATTCCAAACTGATAAAAGAAATACAAGATTCTCGTACGGTCTCTCATGCTAAAATTATCAAAGCTATAAAACATCGTCGACCAAATAAGACTTCTAATCGCCACGTGATGACTCATCCCAAATATCCCATACGCATCACATCATACTCGCTCAATAATCGCCACCACCCCGAATGGATCACCACGCTTTTAAAACATTTAAACGGGTCGATACTAATCTCACAATTTATATAATCCAACAATAAGATAAATGATGAAATTAACCGTCACACACACACACAACCACACCAATCTCAACAATCTCAATCACCGACGTCCACTTTGGACCAGCCCCCATGGGGGGACCGCAGCCGTACCCACCAAATCTCCGCTCCTCATAATGAGCGATAACCCTGTCCATTAATGTGCACATCCCCTTCCGTGGCGGGTTCCACGAAGGGCGAAACTAGGGCGTGAAGCCACTCCCGCAAGTGACTCCACTCAGCCGAGAACGCATCTCGAGAGCCATAGACAAACAATCACAATCACAGCCGTCACAACACAATTACTATATCAAACAATCAATCTCAACACATCAACAATCATCCCATTATGGGACTAATACTGAGTAGGAAATCCTACCTGGAAAGCACAACAATCAGACGGTCTCAACAGCTGTATCAAAAAGCCTCTTCTACAAATCCTCCTCCTATCATACATACACACAAATGCTACCAAATCACAAACTACTCAAAAACCCCCAAATCCCTAGATTAGGGTTTAACCAACTTAAAGGAAAGACAATAAAAAGGGTACATAGATCTTACCCTCGACGCAAGGAACTCAACGGTATAATCAACGCTCGTAATCGACCTTCCAAACTCCAGGTATTGCTAATAATGCGATTAGGATGAAGAACTTGCTTGCTTTCTCTCTTAAACAGTAATTTAGATTTTGCAAAAGTGATTTAGAATAATGACGACAAAGCTTATATACCTTAATCGCATAATTAACAAAACCCGAGAAAACTCCCAGAAATCGGCTTACTCGATCGAGTAGCTAAGGTACTCGATCGAGTGCCCCCTTACTCGATCGAGTATCTACGTTACTCGATCGAGTACCCAACAGGTCAGAAACTATTTTAAAACGCAATACACCCTTACTCGACAGAGTAAGGCCTACTCGATAGAGTATCCAAAGACTCATAAAACCGTAGTATTACAGTCTTCCCTCCTTAAAAAGAACTTCGTCCCCGAAGTTCAACCCATACATAAAAACAAACATACTAACTCGGTCAAGACGCAACAAAGCTACTAAGAACTCAAAACAAAACCCCAACTTACAGAACATGAAACCATGAACTCTTAGCACCAACTCTACCAACTATTCCTACCTCCACACCTCGCTCACGATGTCGTATCAACTACATCATAAACTCTCCCGACACTAACTCCATACATAACCAACTACATAAACATCAAACGGACTGTTACATTCTACCACCCTTAAAAGGAACTTCGTCCTCGAAGTTTACTAACACTCATAAACATCATCATCCAACTGTCAACACTGGTGAAATATTCTCACACTCCTAAACATCGAACTACTACAAGCACGGTCATGACCTTTAACAAAATTAACTACAACACGAATCAACCTTTTATTCGACATCAAGACTCAAACTTCCAAATATATTACCATATGCACACCCATCAAAATCTCTTGTATCGCATCCTACTCCTCTTAAGATAAATGTTACGTCAGCGTAACTCGCTAATACTAAATCCTAGATATATCTTTTCATTATCCTCATCACCACCGCATGTCAAAGATAACCACCTAGAACCTAAACACTCGCCATGCACATATCCAAGGCTCTCTTACTTAAACAACTCTCATACTTCACTTCACTCGTCACACCACCTAACCTATACCACAAAATCCTTAACTTAATCCAAAACTTCACGTGTTCCCTATTACCGCAACATGACACACCTCTCTATATAAACTACATAAAACTCTTATCGTCAAAAGCATAACTCACGATCCACACTTGTTACGTACACTCACACTAGATCCTCAAGTTCTTTTCTTTATTACCGCAAAACTCATACAAAACTTAACATGACACTAATTCCCAACACCCAACACTCATTGTCCCAAAATCGATTATGAACCACTGCAGCGTCCGGATCAATACAACACATGTTCCACCGATCACTTACCATGACTATGTCTAAAGCCTCATCTTAAAACAAAATCAAAAGTATCATCAGAATAACTTCGACGATCGTGTCCCATCAACAGAATGTCACTATACCATGACAACAACGAAAACATATACAACTCTCTTCATATCATACTCTACTCTCATACCAAAATCGAATCGTAAGAAACATCAATAAACAAGACAACTGCTCTATCTCTGCACCAACCGAAACTCGCAGGGAGCAACATCAAACAAAACAACAATCTATGTATAACTGGTATGTACTTTTGAAACTCGAATCATAAACATCCTGCCTACTCCACCACATCCGGTGACGGCATCACAACACCGCCACCAATGCCACACCGCAGATGCAAAATACCCGCATCACAACACTAAATATCGTGCCCGGATCACCACCCGAGGCACCACAACCCCATCGATAGTCATCACAACTTACACAATCCCATAAGTACTGGCTCACCATAACTTCTCGAACAAGAAAAACTTACTCAAATCCACTTTACTAAATCACAAGCAACATATTATATGAATTAAACAGATAATAACCTCGTGAATATCATCCTCTTACCATATCACAATTTGACATGTATCATGAATACATACAAGTATAGCTATCATGCCGATCACTCAAATTATTACCTTTTTTAATATCATTCAATTAGATTAGCGTACTCAACATGCATTACAGAACATTCAAATAACAACTTTATGATAATCACACCATACCACGTCTTGTGAGGTCAAAACCTCACACAAACATTTATATATCACGACGTAATCACATCCAACCAAATCAATCCCGATCACGTAAGTTACCACCAGATAAAAGTTACCTCTCACCCGAGCTTAATTCGTATGCCCCTCATAACACATTCTCTCATTCGCATAACCATCACCTCATGCCAAATATAACCATACCATTAATACTCAACTACTAACAACCGCCTCATATAACCACATCCTATGCTCTCTCTCACAACCATACATATCAATCTGGTCTCTACAAAATCAACCTCTTTAGGATTGCTACCTTTCTAATATATCATCACCCTTAACCACTAGTCACAAATCATAACACTACCACCTTTGTCCTGGACATCAAACCTCTTACACCCATCTCTAAACATCACGATTTCTTTCCTATCTTTGGTTAACATCCCAAACAACGAACATCAAATCCATCAACAAAATTACCTCAACATTCTTTCCAATACTATCCTTAATTGTATCATCGTCTAACTCTCCACCAAAAATCTCGTATCGTGCAAATACTCCACCAACTTCATACTCCTTTAATTCCTCTAAACTCATGATTAATCATGTTGTCCTGACACTTCTGTATAACCATTAACTTAATTACTCTTGACAGTATCATACATCTCGACGATTCCTTACTTTTATGTCACATAACTCCGGTGAACATTTTTCTCAACTTACTTTTATCCTTCTTTTCTCTTTATACTCAACAATACCATTTAATAGTTCAACTCCTTATTACTTCATACCTAACTCTTTAGTGCTCCAATTACCTTCTCATCGCACCTTCTCATCGCTCTAAAACCCAAATCCCATTATTTATATCGATATCATCTCGCTCTTTCTTACCATGGATCTTCTCTTGCTATGCTATCACTCACACTTGCCACTAATCTATCCATAAAATCAACGTTCACTGTCCAAACAATTGCATCTCCTTTGTACCTCTCTAGCAATCAGAATTCCTTTTGTACCGTTAATTGCCCAAGGAAATCACACAGTAGTTTCATCTCTTAATAAACCAAATCTCCCAAACTCACTCACTGTCTACAAATCCACCTCGCGACATGTCTCCACAAAGTTCACTATATACTACTCTTCTCAACCCCTTTAAAACGAACTTTCACTGTGTATATTCTTAACCCACACGACTCCTAACCATTCCCCCTCCATGATTCTTTACACGTCTCAAGCTGCCGCCATTTGCGTCCCTCATTTCAATCTTTTCATTCTCACGTTCCATAAACTCACGTCATCCCTTGCCCACATTCACTTACATTTTCATTACTCAACATACAATCATGTCACTCATCTCGTCTCACACAACATGCCCTATGCCTCAATTAAGCCTTACCAATCTTCCTTTTCTTTTTCCTCTACCGATCACAACACATATAAATCATGTCCTCCCCACCGAACTCATACTCATCATAGGTGCCACTCTTTACATCATAAGATTGGGTAACTTACGCATCAGGATCAACATACATGTAAAACGGTGCATAAAGAAGCAAATTAATACCTTTAAATTAAACATAATATGCAACGAATGTTAAAAGATAAGCATATGACCCAAAACAGGGGTCACTAGATCGAGTACAGGCCACTCGATCGAGTAAGTGACTTACTCGATCGAGTAGGTGAAGATCAGAAGCACGTAAAACAAATCACCAGGGCTACTCGATCGAGTAACTAACGTACTCGATCGAGTTCCCCCTTACTCGATCGAGTATCAAGGCTACTCGATCGAGTACCCCAATTCTCAGCACTGTCCAGTTTTCGTAAAACAGTCATAACTCACTCATTTCTTGGTCGTTTTGGGCGTGTGACCTATCGTTAGAATCGTAAAAGGACAAGCTATCACCTCCAATTGGAATCACATCAAAATCATTTATGCATCTCAAGTTATAACAGTTTAAAGACAACCTCTTTATAAACGAAAAACACAACTATTGATTTTTACTTCCCAAACGACTTAAACAACAACAAGGTAGACAAAACGACTCAAGACACATAAAACCAAGTATTGCTAATTTCATGTTACCATCTTCAAAAATCAAGAAACAACATCCATCATGCACATATATTATTTAACTCATTAGTCATGTACTAACCGCATACTTTAAATTTTATAACTTTTCGTAACACAACATTCACATACATTACAAATCCTATTTCCATGTTACTAATACAACAACATTACAAGTACACTTCGTGACCTAAACATATTCATAATCACAAAATTCATATTCTCATGCAATTGCTACTCCATCTTTTCCAATCAATTCATCCATTTCCAACACATTACTCATCATTCTCATACACTTTTCTAACAATTCCAACCAACATTGTAAACCAACTATCATGCAACATGCTTTCAATCAACAACATACGAAATCACATTATCACCATCTTTTCTACACATTCCTCATTCTCCACATACATACATCCACCGATTCATGCCACACATCACCATATAGGTACACAATTCACAAGATAAACACATAGCGATCCCGACTCATATCCCATGGTGACCGGTTCAAAATTGTAGGGCGAGTTCGCGACTTTAGGACGTCTCCCAAGCCTTTGCATTAGCTCCTACAACCTTTACCCCGGGTTCATTTTAATTGACTCCCTATATTCATTAAATTCATTGGTTACAGGTTTCAGGATCGTCGCTCGATATCATTTGTAACACCCCCACACTCCAAGTGCCTTACAGGACCACTCAGGTATAAGGATGCCACCATCTCGGTTCCCCGAGGCAATGATAATCATAAGACAATAACGAAATATACTTAAAAGTATATAATGTTTAAAGTGATTACATAGCAATTCCAAACTGATAAAAGAAATACAAGATTCTCGCATTTCTCATCGCTAAAATTATCAAAGCTATAAAACATCGTCGACACAAATGGAAGACTTCTAATCGCCACGTGATGACTCATCCCACTATCCCATACGCATCACATCATACCGCTCAATAACGCTCACCACCCCGAATGGATCACCACGCTTTTAAAACATTTAAACGGGGTCATCTTAATCTCACAATTTATATAATCCAACAATAAGATAAACAGATGTGCCTTAACCGTCACACACACACACAACCACACCAATCCCAACAATCTCAATCACCGATCGTCCACTGGACCCGCCCACCGATGGGGGACCGCACCCACCCACCAAATCCCCGCTCCTCATAATGAGCGATAACCCCGTCCATTAATGTGCACATCCCCTTCCGTGGCGGGTTCCACGAAGGGCAAAACTAGGGCGTGAAGCCACTCCCGCAAGTGACTCCACTCGGTAGAGAACGCATCTCGAGAGCCATAGACAAACAATCACAATCACAGTCGTCACAACACAATTACTATATCAAACAATCAATCTCAACACATCAACAATCATCCCATTATGGGACTAATACCGAGTAGGAAATCCTACCCGAAAGCACAACAATCGACGGTCTCAACAAATTTGTATCAAAAACCTCTTCTACAAATCCTCCTCCTATCATACATACACACAAATGCTACCAAATCACAAACTACTCAAAAACCCCCAAATCCCTAGATTAGGGTTTAACCAACTTAAAGGAAAGACAATAAAAAGGGTACATAGATCTTACCCTCGACGCAAGGAACTCAACGGTATAATCAACGCTCAGAACTGACCTTCCAAACTCCGGGTATTGCTAATAATGCGATTAGGATGAAGAACTTGCTTACTTTCTCTCTTAAACAGTAATTTAGGTTTTGCAAAAGTGATTTAGAATAATGACGACAAATCTTATATACCTTAATCGCATAATTAACAAAACCCGAGAAAACTCCCCGTAAAACCGGCTACTCGATCGAGTAGCTAAGGTACTCGATCGAGTGCCCCCTTACTCGATCGAGTATCTACGTTACTCGATCGAGTACTCAACAGGTCAGAAACTATTTTAAAACGCAATACACCCTTACTCGACAGAGTAAGGCCTACTCGATAGAGTATCCAAAGACTCATAAAACCGTAGTATTACATATGCATAGAGGATATTTCCAAAATTCTTGAGCACCAAGATGCGCTCACTGAGACCCTCAAAAAGATGGGGAAAAATAAGGTGGCTGGGGTAGATTTTGCCAAGATGAGCACTACCATATCTCGCTTCAACCCCACTAAATATGTGGGTACAAGCGAGCCGATTCTGCTCGACATCTCGCATCGTGGGATGGAGAATATCCTTAGGGTAGTGCATTGTCCATAGTAGTTTAAGGTAGAATAAGTTGCGTTCTACCTAAGGGATTCAGCCGGAGAGTGGTGGGATAAGGTGACAGACAATGCATTGGACATCAATCTGAAGCAGGGTAAGACTGCAATTCCGTGGTCCGAGTTGAAAAGAGCTATGAGGAATGAGTTTGTTCTAGAGCATGTTCGCAGCAAGATGCGTAATGTGTTCAAGTCTTTTAAGATGACAGGGGACATGACCGTGATAGAGTTTGATTCAAGAGGGCAATGAGTTACCACTTTGTTCCGGAGCACATCCGTGAAAAGTTGAGGGCTGAGTTTGATTCCTCTATGGCTGATAACATGACCGTCACTGAGTACTATCATAGGTTTAGTGAGCTGCCACGCTATGCGGAGGACATGCAGCTGAGTCATTGGAGTTTGGCTCCTCGCTTCGAATGAGGGTTAGCAGTGAAGATCATGGAAAAGCTACAGGCCGGGGTAATCTCCGATCTGAAAGATGTCTATGGAAGAGTGGGACACGCTGAGAGGTTGGTTGATATGGCCAAGGAGGGCAAGAATAAGGGAGCTGAGAATGAGGGGAAACCAACCAAGCCACAAGAGTGGTAACCACAATCAAGCTAGAACCTTTTCTGGAGGGTCTAGCTATGGCGGGGGATCTCGTGCATTGGGAAGAGGCAGCCCGAGTACTAATGAGATCCACTCGGCAATGCTTCAATTGTGGTGGGATAGGTCACAAACGGTATGAGTGTACGAGCACCGTAATGGGAGGAGGAGGATTTCCGAGACCATACCAAGGAAATTATTCGCAAACTCCGACCAGATTTTGGCAAGTAATAGGCCAGCTGGGTCATGGAACAACCAAGGAGGCCAAGGCAATAACAATGGCGGCTACAACCGTAATAATGGAGGGTTCTATCAGCGTCCGACCAACAGTGTGACTCAGAACTCAACGGCTAAGCCTACTACTTCAGCGACCACGGTCTAGGGCGGAAATCAGAAAAACAGCGGTAAACTCTTCATGATGGGAAAGCCGGAGCTGAGGAGGATGCTCATGTGGTCATTGATACTTTTCTTGTTAATAATACGCCGTCTTTTGTTTTGTTTGATTCAGGGGCAACCCATTCGTTTGTGTCTAGGGGTCATGCCTTATTTATGGGTTTGGGAGAGTATGAGTTGGTGAAAGATAACGTGTTTATACCATCGAGAGAGACAGTGTCTTATAACAAGTTGTATAAAAGGGTGTCTGATGAGTCATAATTATATACACATTTATGCCTCCCCTTAATTGCTTTTGAGACAGTTTTGTACTATAATATGTTAATTATATGTCGTTTATATTAGAAATGTCGATACTTCCGCCTTTTGGTGTTTTAATGCAGATTGGATTCATTTGTGGAGCAATTGGATGATAATGAGCACCGCAGAGTCGGCAAGACGGAGTACAAGAAAGATGGCACAAGAATCAAGAAGAATGAGAGGAGAGAAAACACGAAAAAGCTGAAGTTGTTGAACTCACTCGATCGAGTGTGTCAATACTCGATGAGTATCCTAGTCTACGCACTTTTTATGAAACTTTTCTTAAATCGTTTTAATTAATTATTATGTTATAGTTTAAATAGGAAACTCCTACACAATAATTATTTAATGTTTTTCACTATTCTAAATCCCTAGTTTAGTTTAATTTACCTTTCCTCTCTAAAAACTCTTTTATATTATTGCTTGCAAGATCGTTCATACCTTTAATCTTCCAATTAATCATTGTTCAGTATTTCTAATCTCTATTCTTTTGTTTTCTTTAATTATGTTTATCGTTCTTTCTATTGTTATGCGTAGCTAATTCTCCATCTAGGGTTGAAGGGGATCGATGAATATTAATTAGGGTTAATGAACTTATTAGCTGCTTAGATCGACTATCGCCTATTATATATTTATCAATCTAATTACCGGCCGGGGTTAATTAGTTAGTTTCGCGAATTAGTATTATTGTCGACCGAATTAATGCTAAGAAATACTTACAATAATTAGGTAGAACGACTTAGTCATAGCGACTACATGCTAAGTGCAGATCTAAAGGATATATAGGACCGACAAGACATATAGCCTTAGATAGTCAGTCAATGTAAGTTAATTGACCCTAAATACGTAATTGATATTCATTGTGAGCCGAATCCCTAGACTTGTTATATATATATATATATATATATAGAAGAAGGATCAAGTGAGTCCACCAATATTCATTGAGTCCATAAGTCCTCTTTAGGGCCATTGAAAAGATGGGATGAGGGGCTGAGATTGAAGGGAAAAAAGGAAGGGATTAGTGCAAAAAGAAGGGATTAATGCTAATGTAAGACACTCTCTCTCACTACCTCACTAATCAACCCTTAATTTCACTATATAACCTTTCTTTTTCCACCCACTTCTTTCTCCTATCACACAAATATCATCATTCTCATCTCTCTAAAAACCAAAAAATTCAGAAAACCAAAAAAATCCAAAAATTCAAAAAATTCAAAAAATCAAAAAATAAATTCCCTCTCACCCACCCGACACCACCACCCACTACCACCGTCTCTCACAACCCACCACCTTATTCTCTTTCCGTCTCACCACCACGCTCCGCCTATCACCACGACCAAACCACCGCACCTCCTCACCATACAAACACCACACCACACCACACGCGCACCCACGGCCACCCACGGTCTTTTCTTCAGATCTGCCGCGGAGCCCACCACCACCGCACCGCCAGTCTCCCTCTTCCATCATCCGCCGCCTCCACACCATCCCCACGCCCACAACCACAACCACCATTCCTCGGATCTGCCTACCACCCGTACAAACCACCCCACACCATCCACGCCCACAACCGTCTTTTTTGTCCACCATACCGACCCTCCTTCGTCAACATCTCGACATCACCATCATCCTGAGATGTTGCCTTAAAAACTATTTTGAAATAAAAACTAGATCTAAAAGTTTTGAAATAAGAGATTTGATATGTTTGTTATTTTTTTTCTTTGTTTTGTTTGTCTTAGTCCTTCGACTGTCTGCCTTGCCTTCTCTATTTTCTAATTTTTAGTGTTGTCCTTGCATTTCTGTTTGTGTCTTTTTTTTTTCCGACGAGAAAGTGGTGTTTTAATAATATAAAAAGGTGGTGTTTTGTTTGGTTGTGGGTGTTTGTTTTATAAATTTTTAAATCTCGTCTTATAAAAAATCGTCTTGTTAAATATATTTTTTTCAGATCTGGTTTTGTTGGGTTCCTTTTTTATTTTTTCAGATCTGGTCTTTCTTTAAATTTACAATCATATTTATTAGATTTACACTCATATTACTTTAAATTTACACTCGTATTTCTTTACATTTACACTCACATTTCTTTACATTTACATTTACACACATATTTATTTACATTTACACTCACATTTCTTTACATTTACACTCATATTTATTTACATTTACACTCACATTTCTTTACATTTACACTTGTATTTGTTTACATTTACACTCATATTTCTTTACATTTACACTCATTTTTCAGATTTACACTCGTATTTCTTTACATTTACACTCATAATTTTTACATTTACACTCATATTTCTTTACATTTACACTCGTATATTTGTACATTTACACTCGTTAAATTTATATAGATTTGCACTAATATATTTTTGTGGATATGAGTTGGTGGTAGAGGACGACGGTGGTGGTGTTTGTTGGTAGTCGGACTAAAGTTTTACTCGTAAAAGACCAACGTTACACTTATAAAGGACCAAAGTCACACTCAAAGGACCAAACTTACACTCTTAAACCTTCAAATTTACATTTAAAATACTACATTTACACTCGGAAAACATCACATTTATACTTGTAAAATGTTAAAATTATATAAATTCAAAATTTCCGTCACAAAAAATCAAATTTACACTCTTAAAATGTTACATTTACACTCGAAAAACATCACATTTATACTTGTAAAATGTTAAAATTATATAAATTCAAAATTTCCGTCACAAAAAATCAAATTTACACTCTTAAAATGTTACATTTACACTCGGAAAACATCACATTTACACTTGTGAAATGTTAAAATTATATAAATTCAAAATTTCCGTTACAAAAAATCAAATTTACACTCTTAAAATGTTACATTTACACTCGTAAAACATCACATATACACTTGTGAAATGTTAAAATTATATAAATTCAAAATTTTCGTCACAAAAAAAACAAATTTACACTCTTAAAATGTTACATTTACACTCGTAAAACATCAAATTTACACTTGTAAAATGTTAAAATTATATAAATTCAAAATTTCCGTCACAAAAAATCAAATTTACACTCTTAAAATGTTACATTTACACTCGTAAAACATCACATTTACACTTGTAAAATGTTGAAATTATATAAATTCAAAATTTCCGTCACAAAAAATCAAATTTACACTCTTAAAATGTTACATTTACACTCGTAAAACATCACATTTACACTTGTAAAACTCATACAACATTACATTTACACTTCAAAATCAAACTCAAAATCGATTAATTAGGGGCTAGAGAGAGAAAGAAAAATTAATTAGTGTATAGAAATTTGATTAGTGGTAATTTTTTTTGGTAATTTTCAATCTCAACCACCCATCTCAATCCAACCATCCACATTTTTTTCCTTTTCTTTTTAATAGCCCTTAATCAAATTCATCTCAACCATCCAATTAGTCCATCCAATGGCCCTTAGAAGGACTTATGGACTCAATTGGGAAGAAGGACTCATTAGAACTCCTCTCTCTCTTTCTCTTTCTCTCTCTCTCTCTCTCTATATATATATATATAGTCAGGATCCGGTGAGAACCTATGATATAATGAGAACCTCTTATCATAAACCACTAGATTAGACACGATCCAATAATGGATATTGATCCCGTGTTTGTATATCAGTAGCATCTTAAACAATTGCAAACGATCTATGTCATTAAAACACACACTTTTTTCCTCTCTCTCTCTCTCTCTCTCTCTCTCTCTCTCTCTCTCTCTCTCTCTCTCTCTCTCTCTCTCTCTCTCTCTCTCTCTCTCTCTCTCTCTCTCTCCCCTTTTCCTCAATCACTGCGCATCTTAGCTTCTCCATTGCCGACCACCGTAATTTTCCTCCTTCACCATCGTTAATAAAGGTAAGTTTAATGTTCAGATCTATTCATTTTATTTGTAACCTAAAAGATATCATCTCCGTATCATTGTAGTAGAACAATTAGTTGATGCCAAATTTCTTTAATTGATTTTGTTTTTAACTTAAAACTGTTGCAATATTAAATTCTCTTGCTTGATATGCAGTAAATTATGATTCATAGACAATAAAATATGAAAATTAGGCCTTATTCGATTTTTTTTTGTAGTTAATTGTTGTTTGTATTTATTAGTCCTAATTCTATCTTAATTTGATTTTGACCTAGGTTCTTATAGCAAGTTTGTTTAGTTTTCCTTAACATTATCAAGCTCCTAGGTTACATATTTGAGTTGAAGAAACGCACAACCTCTTCTCTTTAATCAAAGGGAATTTTATCTGTTATTTTTGTGTATGTAGTGGTTATTTTCTTGCATCTACTGAATATTTTTATGCACCTAGGCTTATTTTTGTATACATAGTAATAAATTTGATTAAGAATGTTTAAAATATACTTGCTTAACGGTACTCCTACTCATCTGATTTGGAGTGGCATGACTCTCCCGAAGACTTTTATTGTGCTTAACGAGTAGTTCTACCATTATTTGTGCTTTCTTTTGTGTCGCTCTCCGCATCAGCAAATTCTGGACAAAAACAATGTCTTCAAGTAAACTAATGTACTGTAACTGAATGTGCCTATTTGCCTGAACTTCAAGCATCTTTACTGATTGGCAACCACTTTTTCATAGAATATCACTTGTACTTTGAAGTTTTAAGTTTCGGATCAATTCTTAGGTTAATTTAATGGTTTCATCAATAATTTTAAGGTAAGGTGAAACATGTACAAAATCGGGTGAATGTACAGAATCGGGTGATTATCTAACACTATCCGTTGAATCGAAGGGAATACTAATTTAAAGCTCCATATCTTCCGCACTAGCATAGACGAGGGGTAACTGAAAGTGAGATTTGGAAATATAAAGTCCAGTTGTACAAGTAAAGGTTGCTTATACCTTTTATTTATACTCATACATGTTTTACAACCAAAATTATAGCTTCATTTCGCATACATGTTATGTTTTACAACCACTTTTTTTTTACTACTCCACCAGGTTAGTACGCTGGAACTGGGTCCGCCATTAAATATGCAGTTTTGCACCCTAAGGTGAGCAATTGACTATCTGGACGTCTTTAGAAATATCTCCATTCAATACAACACATTGAAATAAAGTTAAATTGTTCAAAATAATGAATTCTCAGGTGGAGCACATTGTTGTGATTGGGCACAATGCTTGTGAACACCAAACTCGACGTAACTTTACTATATCTATTACTTTCATTTCATGTACTTTAGTTTATAGTAAGCCTCCTGTAAGATGGTCTCAAATTAGATATTGTGAGACATACATGAAGGTGTATTAATACTGGCGCGTTAAAAATCCAAAGGCGCCATTAGGTTTTGACGGAAAAGCCGTCAGTAATTACTAAACTTCTGACGGATAATCCGTCACATAGCTCAAAAAATAAGAACATCGGACGGAATTTCCGTCAGATGTGTTCCTCAATTATTGGCCTAACAGGCAATAATTTGTTTGACTTTCCTGACGGAAATTCCGTCAGAATCTTCCAAAAACACGGATTCCTGACGGAATTTCCGTCAGATGTTTATTAATACCGCGACAGCCTCGTTCATATCGTCATTTGTTCTCTGTTTGACTTTCCTGACGGAAATTCCGTCAGAATCTTCCAAAAACACGGATTCCTGACGGAATTTCCGTCAGATGTTTATTAATACCGCGACAGCCTCGTTCATATCGTCATTTGTTCTTTCTCCCCCAAATCGATTTTTTCCATAAAACCTCCCCAAATCCGACACCACCACACCACCACCACCACCCTCTCCTTCCGCCGACCACCACCACCACTCCAGGTTTGTCATTTATCTCCTGTTTTTCCTTTTCCTTTTACTTTTTCCTTTTTTTGTCTTTATTTATTGTATTTGTATAGGTTAACGCCGCCGCCGTCCACCACTGCCGGTCACCGCCGCCGCCGCCGCCGGTCCATTTGTTGGGAAATGTGTCCTCAACAATAGTGCGATCACGTGATTTAAATATCATTATTAAATCTCATTTAGAAGAATACAATTGGGAAGTAATTTTGTTCTTTAACCGGTCAACATATATCGGTAATGATTGGTCGACTAGAGTTTGACATTACTCGTCGTGTGACGGTGGTGATCGATTGACCCCTAGGTCATACCTAAAGGGCAATACACTTAATTGATTATTTAATTAATCGTATAACGTTGCGAGTTGATTAAATTACTTGAAAATTGACGGACGATTTTGGAAGTAAAATTTACGTATCAAATTGAAATATGATTAAATTAGATACGGTCTGAGTAATTAAATTGTATAATTACTCGGATGAAATAAATTGTTTAATGTAACAATTAAAATGAATGAATTATTATAAATTCAATCAGTTGAAATTTATAAATGGTAAAATATTTTGGCACGAGTAATTATGAAATTACTAAGTCAATTTTGTATGTGACGTATTCTTATTAATACGTTGATTTTTAATATGTTAAAAATACATAACATATTTATGTCACATTTGACATGTGACACATTGACAATTGACAAAAATAATATGGGATCCATATTATGTAAAGTGCCGAAAATATTGGGGAGAATTAAGCTAGTTAATTGTTTTATTTAGTTGATAAAACATAATGATGAAAAAGCAAGTCTAGGCATGCAAGCCTATTGTTTCTTGTGAAGAACAAATTTTTCATGCATTGGCTCCCCAATAGCCCTCCTCTTACACGGTTTTTGGGGAAGAAAAACTATCATTGTTTTTCTTTTATTTTGCCTAATAATATACAAAAGATAGAGTATCATTTTAATGCTAATTCATTCATCCAAAAACATAAGTTATAGTGAGAAGAAAATCCTCTCTTCTTCTCTCTTAAAAACCGAAAACACATAAGAGTTTTATAAAGTTTTTGGTTCAATTTTCTTCTAAAGATTAATGTTATACTAGTAATTATAATATTAATTTGATTAAGTGCTAAGCCTTGGGTATAAAGCTTGGGGAGAGATCTTGTACTTAGATCTTCATTCTTCCATTGGAAAAGCTCAAGAACAAGAAGAGAAAGGTGATCTCTCTTGTGCCCTAATAGCCGAAACATACAATGTAAGGATATGATTTCTCCTTTATTTATAATATTGTTTGCATGCATAAGATCCGTTTTAATCTATGACAAATTAATTAGACATATATGAGTATGTTAATTATGTATATAGATCTACATTTCTTTCAATCGGTATCAGAGCCACGGTTGTTTGCATGCAAATTGGTTAAAAGTTTTTCCGAGTTATATGAATAACAAAATAAAACTTGTAAAATTTGTGTTATTATGATATATCACGAAATAATTACATGCATGTTAATATTTCTGGTCCTAAAGTGTTTTAGGATATTTTGGTTAATTTTTCGGATTTTTATTGTTCATATTAATAATAATGACATTTAAATGTGATTTTATGAGTAAAAATGTCATTTTTGGTCGAAAATTAGCTATACTTCGAATTTTCACTTGGTTTTTGGATATGTTGTCACATATATTATTTTGAGATAACCTGTAATTTTTCATAATTTTTGCACTTGTTATGCTCGAAAAATGAATTTTTCATTATTAAATATGGATTTAAGAGAAAAATAGGTTAATATGAGTTAAATTTCGAATCTGGTCATAGAAAATTTATATGTTGTCACATGCACTTTTACAAGATGTGTGTAAAATAATTGGCTATAAAGAAGTCTTTTAGCATGATTTATGAATTTTTGAAGAAAAATGGCATAAATAGTGACATTATTAATGAAAATTAATAAAATATAATCTATGACTTAGGAAAAACGTCTAATGTTGCATTTTATTATATTTTTCAGATCTAAAATTGAAAAGTTAATGAAAATAATTTTTTCCATGTTTTTATGATTATTTTATTAAATATCGATAAACCGCAACATTGTTTTTCCGGAAATTTTTTTCGAAATTTTTAACCTAAGATTTTGAACATTATGAGTGTCATGGAATTTTTCCAGAATGTTCATGAATTTAAATTTCAAATTTTGAATTTATTTGAAATTTTTGGATTTATTTGAAGTTTAATAGCTTATTTTTGTATTTTTGGCCCATTTATGAACAATTTTGTAAATAAAAGTTAATTATGGTCAAATTATTAGTGAAGACTATATTTTGAGTCCTAAGAGGTTAGGGTAATTAACTTATGCATAAATATGAGTTTATGTATTTTTGTGATTGTAAAATGTTGAAATCACGCAAATCCGTAAAAACCGAGTAATATACGATATTGGCTAATTAAAGGCGATTTAGCATAAAAATTGAGCATGTTCATACATATTATAATGCTGCATTTTTCTTTATGATTGTCATAATTTTTATTTATGTAATTTTGAATTATGTAATTTTACTTGTATGGCCTTAGATTTTAATTGGTATTTCCCGAAATGTATGGGAGTATCGATTCGGTTGTAATTTTTATTGTGATCTCGTATCACCGTTTTGTAATTTAATAAATTTATTTTATTTTAGTTACAAATGTATAATAGGAAATTATGTAATTTATTATGTAATTTTATTCATTCCGGAGTTCCTAAAGACGGATTTCTTCAAGAATGGCGATACATAAAGACGGTGTTACCTCGAGATGCGTGCCACAACCGAAGTTCAAGGGACCAATGGAGTTGGTTTCCGAATTTGTAATAGTTAAAGAGTTTTTCTATTTTAGGAAAGGCCATACTAGGATTTATTTATTTTATGCTTGCATTTTATTTTATGTCACATGCATTGCTAAATCGCCATAACTAAAACATGCATCTTCTTTTATCGAATTTATCGACCGTGTCAATTAGAATTATCGTAGTTCACCGCTTTAGTTCACTTAAAACGTGATAGATAATAAATTGACATGACCTCTCGCAAAAACAATTAATTGAGACATAGCCTTACCAAATAGTAGAAACCATGAAAACCTATTTCGCGAGGGAGTGCACTCGGCCATCCCGGGGTACAAACCTTGTTACGTAGGGGAAGTGGGTGATGAATGTTTATCCACCGAATTCGTGTTGATGAGGGTTGTATCGGCCATCCCGTGCCCAAATTAATATGAATTTGGATCATGGACACATTTATTCGAAATTTGGATTGAACTCAACAAAAGTATTTAATAAGGGTTGTATCGGCTATCCCGTGCCCTTGTTGATGTGTTTTGGGCTATAGATAAACATTAGAATAATTTTATCGACCAAGAGTTCTAAAAGTAGAATCGATTAAAAGGTTAATCCACCGAGTTATATCGATAAAGGTTGCATCGGCTATCCCGTGCCTAAGTTGATATGAACTTGGGTCTTGGAATCATTTATAATAGTTGGGTAGAGGTCACTATATAAATGTTCATATCTTGTTGATATTTTACAAGTATGATTTTAAAAGACAAATGTTAATATTTCCTTTTCCTCCATATTTGTAGTTCTTTACAATGAATCCAACAAATGCTACCGCACCTATCACTATTGATTCTTATCACAATGTTCTTGATGACATTTGCTCCAACAACGATTTCGATACAACTAGAGAACTTCATTTCGGGATAGGTTCGGATGGAAACCTTAATTTCATCACCTCTTCACTACCACCCACTACTACTAGACCTCGTGTGAGTCCGTCTCAGGAAGACTACCTCATGCAATCTTTAGGATCTTTGTCTCTGGAAGATAAAGATGCCAAAGCTAGTGGGAGCTCTAGCAATCAAGTTCTTGCTACAAAGGGCAAGAGGTTCAAGAAGAAAGCAAAGAAAGTCAAAAACTTCAAGCAAGTTAATGATGAGTGCCATTATTGCTATGGCATGGGACATTGGCTTAGGAATTGCCCTATGTATTTGCGAAATATAAGGGAAGGACTCATTACTCCAAAAGGTACAATTCCTAAAGAAATTTATGTTATTGATATAAATTATACTTCCACTACGACATGGGTACTAGATACCGGTTGTGGTTCTCACCTTTGTAATCATTTACAGGGTTTAAGAGATGTGGAGAAGCTTAGCAAGGGAGATGTGGATCTTCGACTTGGAAATGGAGCTCGGGTAGCGGCCGAATCCAAAGGAACTTATGTTCTAGCTTTGCCAAACGGTTTTGAGTTGTATTTGCATAATTGTTTTTATGTTCCTACACTCTCTAAAAACATTATTTCAATCGCCATGCTAGACATGGACGGTTTTTGTTTTGTCATTAAGAACAATCGTTGCTCTATTTCTAGGAATGATTTGGTTATTGGCCAAGCTACTTCCATCAATGGCATATACATTTTAGAGACCTCAAATCCGACAAATGATATTTATAACATTCAATCAAAGAAACTCAAAACAAGTGACCCAAGTGAAGCGTTCATTTGGCATTGTCGATTAGGTCACATAAACGAGAATCGCATCAAAAGATTAATTTCTACTAATGTGATTACACCATTTGATTATCAATCATTTGGTACATGCGAATATTGCCTACTTGGCAAGATGACTCGTAATCCTTTTAGTGGTAAAGGGACACGAGCTAGTGAGCTATTGGGACTCATACACACCGATGTATGTGGACCAATGAGTATCACCGCTGTGTAATTATGACTACTTTATAACTTTCACCGATGACTTAAGTAGACATGGGCATGTCTATTTAATGAGACATAAGAGTGAAGCGTTTGAGAAATTCAAGGAATTTCAAAACGAAGTAGAAAACCAATTGAACAAAAGGATTAAGGCACTACGATCCGATCGTGGTGGTGAATACCTTAGTCTTGAATTTGATTCACACTTGAAAAGTCGTGGTATTATATCACAACTTTCTCCACCGGAACACCACAACTCAATGGTGTTGCCGAAAGGAGAAATCGAACCCTACTTGATATGGTTCGATCGATGATGAGTCAAACCGAGTTACCGAACTCGTTTTGGGGATTTGCGCTTCAAACCGCAATGCTATCTTTAAAAAATAGTCCCACTAAAGCCACCGAAAAGACTCCATTTGAAACATGGAGAGGAAGAGTTCCTAATCTATCCTACATGAAAATTTGGGGATGTGATGCTTATGTCAAGACTAAACCCGATAATAAGCTTGCCCCAAGATCCGAAAAATGCATCTTTGTGGGTTATCCTTTAACCTCTCGAGGTTACTACTTCTACAAACCTCAAGATAACAAAGTGTTTGTGTCTTGTGAGGCTGTCTTCTTAGAAAGAGAGTTTATTTCTAAAAGACAGAGTGGGAGAAATTTTGAACTTGATGAAGTTCAAGAGCCACAAACCGAGGTAGAGACGCAAGAAGATGTTCCTTCGTCGTCTAACGCGGTTGTACCTCCTCCACTAAGAAGGACGGGCCGAGTAATTCGCCATCCCGATCGATATGTGGGACTTATCGAGGAAGATGGAACACTCGATGTGTTGCTTATGGAAAGTGACGAGCCCGCCACCTACAAAGCCGCAATCTCTAGTCCTAATTCCAACTTATGGCTTGAAGCCATGAAATCCGAAATGGATTCTATGCTTGAAAACCAAGTTTGGGACTTGGTAGATTTGCCTAAAGGGGCAAGAACCCTTCAATGCAAATGGATATTCAAAGTCAAAAATGGCATAGAAGGACATGATGATGTCTACAAAGCTAGGCTTGTGGCAAAAGGATTTACCCAAGTCCAAGGTCTCCATTATGATGAGACCTTCGCCCCGTAGCCATGCTAAGATCCATACGGATTTTGTTAGCGATCGCCGCATTTCATGATTATGAAATATGGCAAATGGATGTCAAAACCGCTTTTCTAAATGGGCATTTAGAAGAGGAGGTGTACATGATACAACCCGAAGGTTTTGTTGATTCTAAAAATCCTAACAAAGTGTGCAAGCTTAAGAGATCCATTTATGGTCTTAAGCAAGCATCTAGAAGTTGGAATCATCGATTCAATCATGTTATAAAAGAAAATGGTTTCACTCGAAATGTTGAGGAACCATGTTTATACATGAAATCAAGTGGGAGCAATGTTGTGTTCCTAATCTTGTATGTCGATGACATACTACTCATTGGAAATGATATTCCAATGTTGTCTTCCATTAAGAAGTGGTTAGGTAACCACTTCCAAATGAAGGATTTAGGAGAGGCACAACGCATATTAGGTATCCGGATCTATAGAGATAGACCCAAGAGGATATTGGCACTAAGTCAAGAGTCTTATGTTGATAAGATTCTTCGACGATTCAGCATGGACAAATCCAAAAGGGGTTTGGTACCTATGGTAACCGGAACGATATTGAGCAGGACTCAATGTCCCTCCGAACCCCATGATGTTGAACGCATGAAGTTGATCCCTTACGCTTCCGCTGTTGGATCAATCATGTATGCCATGATATGCACACGTCCCGATGTCTCGTATGCCTTGAGCATGACGAGTAGATATCAAGCAAATCCAGGTGAGAGTCACTGGATTGTTGTCAAGAACATCCTTAAGTACTTGAGAAGAACTAAGGACTCTATCCTCGTGTTTGGAGGAGACAATGAGTTGCGTGTTACAGGATACACGGACTCAAGTTTTCAAACGGATAGGGATGACATGAAATCACAAGTTTGGTTTTGTTTTCATGCTCAATGGTGGTGCCGTAAGTGAGAAGCTTCAAGGAAGTCAGAATCATGCGGATTCAACAACGGAGGCTGAGTACATAGCAAAGATCGAGGCTGCCAAGGAAGCTATGTGGATCAAGCAATTCACGGAAGGTCTAAAAGTAGTACCTACCGCCGATGATCCCATCACTCTCTATTGTGATAATAGTGGGACGATCTTCCAAGCTAAGGAGCCCAAGTCTAGTAATAGATCTAGACATGTACTTAGAAAATATCATGTAATAAGAGATTTCATTGAAAGAAAGGAAATTGCGATTTGTAAGGTTGGGACGGATGACAACATAGCCGATCCGCTCACCAAGCCTTTATCGCAGGCTAAGCATGATGGGCATGTTACGTCCATGGGACTTAAACGTGTACCAAATTTCTGTTAGATTTTGAAATGAAATAAAAGTGTTGTTTTTGTTCATGTTCATAATCGCATTTGTCTATTATCCTTAATTTATACTTTGTTACATCCAAACGGGTTGTAGAGACAATTGAACCTCGTTAAAGTGAACATGGATTAACATTGTTTTGCCCATAGTTACTTATATGAGGTGACGTCTCGAAGTGACTAGAGTGTGAGGCGATTGATGGCAAGTTCAAGTGCCATACAAATCATGTGAGATGACTAGTCGATCACATAGGCATCTGTTAAGAACTTTTTGTCGGCCTAATGACCGCTTATAGAGTTCAAGCAAATTTATATAGCCTGGTCGTGGCGAGAGCTACTATAGTATTCTAATGAGTCGATTCTTTTGACTAAAGACTATTCACCTAAGATGGCACAGTTTGATTAACTTTGATTTGTGTTACTACGACCTTCGTAAATGGGGTCAAATGGGCATATTTTGGGTTATGATGGTCGTGGCTAGTCGAAGGGAATGAGTGCGATAAGAATTGTCCACCCCTTGTCAGGGTTATAACAATATCTCGGGGCCACTCGAGGAGTAATGAATCGAAATGCGTGGCCACGCTCGGAGGGTATCCAGTGTGGATAAATCCGGTCAATCGCTTATTCTCCGGATCGAGGAAACCACTCTCGATATGATCACTTGCAAGTACGACCGAAAGACACCTTGCATTGAGTGGGAGATAGTAATAGGACAAGAGAATTGGTGACGCACACTTGTCGAGGACAAGTGGGAGATTGTTGGGAAATGTGTCCTCAACAATAGTGCGATCACGTGATTTAAATATCATTATTAAATCTCATTTAGAAGAATACAATTGGGAAGTAATTTTGTCTCTGTCAAACCGGTCAACATATATCGGTAATGATTGGCTGACTAGAGTTTGACATTACTGTCGTGTGACGGTGGTGATCAGTTGACCCCCTAGGTCATACCTAAAGGGCAATACACTTAATTGATTATTTAATTAATCGTATAACGTTGCGAGTTGATTAAATTACTTGAAAATTGACGGACGATTTTGGAAGTAAAATTTACGTATCAAATTGAAATATGATTAAATTAGATACGGTCTGAGTAATTAAATTGTATAATTACTCGGATGAAATAAATTGTTTAATGTAACAATTAAAATGAATGAATTATTATAAATTCAATCAGTTGAAATTTATAAATGGTAAAATATTTTGGCACGAGTAATTATGAAATTACTAAGTCAATTTTGTATGTGACGTATTCTTATTAATACGTTGATTTTTAATATGTTAAAAATACATAACATATTTATGTCACATTTGACATGTGACACATTGACAATTGACAAAAATAATATGGGATCCATATTATGTAAAGTGCCGAAAATATTGGGGAGAATTAAGCTAGTTAATTGTTTTATTTAGTTGATAAAACATAATGATGAAAAAGCAAGTCTAGGCATGCAAGCCTATTGTTTCTTGTGAAGAACAAATTTTTCATGCATTGGCTCCCCAATAGCCCTCCTCTTACACGGTTTTGGGGAAGAAAAACTATCATTGTTTTTCTTTTATTTTGCCTAATAATATACAAAAGATAGAGTATCATTTTAATGCTAATTCATTCATCCAAAAACATAAGTTATAGTGAGAAGAAAATCCTCTCTTCTTCTCTCTTAAAAACCGAAAACACATAAGAGTTTTATAAAGTTTTTGGTTCAATTTTCTTCTAAAGATTAATGTTATACTAGTAATTATAATATTAATTTGATTAAGTGCTAAGCCTTGGGTATAAAGCTTGGGGAGAGATCTTGTACTTAGATCTTCATTCTTCCATTGGAAAAGCTCAAGAACAAGAAGAGAAAGGTGATCTCTCTTGTGCCCTAATAGCCGAAACATACAATGTAAGGATATGATTTCTCCTTTATTTATAATATTGTTTGCATGCATAAGATCCGTTTTAATCTATGACAAATTAATTAGACATATATGAGTATGTTAATTATGTATATAGATCTACATTTCTTTCACCATTCACCCTCCACCTTCTTTCTCATCCTTCCTTTTTACTTATTAGTAAAATTAATTAGGTATTTATAATCTCTTTTTAATTAATTTTTCTGTTAATTAGTTTAATTATCTTAATTAGTATAGTTGGTGTTGATGCATGTTGAATTAGGATAGAAGCCATTTTGTTGTAAGTTTTTGTGAATTGTTAAATTTTGTGTAGTAGTTAGTAGTAGCTTAATTAGTTATTATATTTTCCTCATTTTTAAATATAACATCATTTTTTCCTTATTTGTTTTTCTTTTAGGCCATTTATCAAGAAGAGATGAGTCGACCAACACCCCCCGGAGAGGCTCCAGACGAGTACCGTTCGTTCTACAAAGCGGTTGATGGTTTTGACAATCGTGGAAGATTTTTCGGGAACGGTGTGTTGGAGCTTGTGTCCTCCACAAATTAGTGTGATAACATTTGTAAATCTCTTACAGGTTCACAAGGGTATACTTCGTATATTTAATCAGTTGATTAACGTTTACCTAATAACGGTTGGCTTGCTAGAAAGTTTGACGTTATTATCATACAGATGGCGGTGATCAACTGGTCCCTAAAGGTCACACCTATAGGATGTGTTTGAGAAATGTGGTTATAGAAATATAATTACATTGATGCCCAATATGACTAAAAAGTTAGTCAATGTGTTGATGAGATAATTATTTAATGAAAATTAAATAATATTAGTTGAGACGAATTAACTGTCAATTCGTAAATTAAATATAACTAGGTTTGGTGCCCGGCTTCGCCCGGGCTACCTCTATTTACCGTTAAATTTTATTTTCAATGAAATAAACTATGTTGGGGTTGTCTAACTCACACGTTTACTATTAGTATAATATTTTTCTATGACATATCTTATAATTATGATGAAATGTAAAACTTATTTTCAAATTATGAGACATGTTCACTACCCCGCTATTAATATTATTACTTTCACGACATTCTTTGTTAATATCATTACGTTCACTACTCCCGTGGTTACTATTGTTTCTTTTACTAATTTCTCTATTTTTTTTTGTTAAATTCATTATTCTCGTTAATTTTATCCGGCCTATATTTAAATAAATAAAATATTTCCTTGAGTCGATTGGTTATTTAGTTGTTCATACTTTTTCTCATCACTGTTACTTTCACTACATTCGTTGTTACATTCACTACTCCCACTGTCATTATTATAACTGTCACAACTCCCATATTAATACCGTTAATTTTATTAATCTCGTTGCTGCTACTATTACTTTTACTACATTTAGCTTAATTTATAAATCTATGATGATACTAATTAATTCCATAAGTGGGGCATGTTAATTTTAAGGAAAATCACTATATTATTGTGTTTTCTAAATTTAATTATTTTAATTTAATGTAGTTTCCATAAATATTCTTCATCAAGGCATCTTTATATTATACTTTTAACCAAAACTATATAATATTTACATTGAGGTCCCTTTATCAGGTCCATCACACGGTGCTATCGATTTAAAACTATATAGTATATTTAATTTGTATAAATTTCTTTAATTACATTGAAGTCCCTTGGTTTCTGGAATTAATATATAGTATTGATAAGTTATATTTAATTAAATGTATATAATGTTAGCTTGGACGAATTAATCTGTTAATTCGTAATTAAATATAATCAGTTGTATTTAATATCAACAAGATGAATGTGTCATAGTGGTAATAGTGAGGGTACACAAACCAAGAGGTCTTGGGTTCGATCCTCACTAGATGACAATTCAACACATATTATATATTTTTGGAAAAACCAAAAATAAGGAGAATTTACTCCTTAATTCGGTCAGTTTGGCCGAAATTAGGAAAGGATTATTTTTTCCTAATTGACTCCAAGTTTCGGTCTGTATAAAAAGAAAGGGAGAGAATTATTTCTACCCTAATGCTTTTTCTTGACCTTGCCTCCTCTCTCTCATCACAAAAACACAAAAACAACTAAATTTTACAGAAAAGTTTAGATCGATTTCTAGCATAATCAAAGGGCATATCTCATATCGTCTTGGGTGCAACTAATAGGCGAATATCAATTTTGATATTGTTCTTAGGCCATATTTGCTAGGACCGAAGGTTAATTCTAAATCCCTATACTTTGTTTATGTATTTTGTTTATGACCTTTAATCATCATTGTTAAAATTCGTTATAATCCTTCTAGTTTAAGGGAAGTATACAGATTATTTCCCACAAGTGGTATCAGAGCACTAGGCCACGATTTTAATCTTGATGATTTTCATAAATTTGTATGTGAACAATAGAATTTTCGGAAAAAAAAAATTTTAGGGTTTCGAATTTTTTGGTTCGAAAAAAAAAAAAAAATTGTGCCGTTTTTCTGCCGTTTTTTTTTCTTTCAGTTTGATGATATTTTTCCATTTTATTTTTCATATTATAGTTTATAATCAGTTAAAATTATCATATGTAGAATTGGTAGTTTTTGATTTAATGCAGATTAAGTTAAAATTAAATGGGATCGTCATGTTTATGATAAAAAGATTGTTTTTGCTATATAGTTTTTGGCATATAAATTAATCATGTATATTATTTCATATGCTAATCATGTTCTAATAGCAAAGGTAAACAATTTAGTCATCAAATTTTGTTTTAGGGCATATTGCCGCAAAAGAAAAAGAAAAAACGGGAAGGACGGTTCTAGGGTTTGCCGTAGAGAGAAAAAAAAAAAAATTTGTTTTTTTTTGGTAAACCGAGAAAGAGAAAAAAAAAAGGAAAGTTTTGTTTTCTTGTTTTTTTGCCATATTGCCGAGAAAAAAAAATATGGTAAGTTTTTTTTGTTTTTCCTAAATTGCCAAATAAAAAAAAAAGGAAGGCTGTTTTTTTTTTTCCGGCCGTGTAGGAGCTGAAATAATAAAAAAAAAAAAAAAAATTTTGTTGTTTATTTTCAGCCGAGACCAATTTTAATTGGTTTTTGTTTTTTTTTTGCCAATTAGTTATTGTGAATCGGTTCACAATTTAAAGATACCGAGTTATTTTAAAGCGGTTTAAAATTTAGACGGATAGAATTCATATTACAAGTTTAATATGGATTAAGTATGAAATTAATGTGATTAAATTGCGGAATTGTCACTTAATTTAATTTAAATAGGTGGTTTGGATAAATTAATCAACATAATTAATGTATTGTGTTATGTATGTTTAATTTATTTTAGTTGATGCTTTTAATTTTGTTGAATGAATCGAATGAATGAATTTTATTTACGTATTTATTTTTGCAATCGGTTGTAATTTGTAATACTTAGTGTGGCCTTGGTCAAATTATGTTTTCGTAATGAAGGAAACATGATTTTTTATGTAATTATGAGATCTCGAATCTCCTTATTTTATTTTAGTTTTGGGTTTTTGAAATTAGAATGTAATTAATAGGTCAATTATGTAATTTTATTTATTGTAATTTCAAAGAAGACTAAAGATGAGATTGAAGCTCACTCCCGCTACATGGATCAAGATGGAACATCAAGACAAGCTTCTTGGGTCCAATGATGGATTCCAAACTTGTATTTATTGTTCATTTTGATAGGATAGGCCACACTAGGACTTTTACTGTTTTTTACGTTTTTTTCATTCTTATTGCTTTTCATTCACATGTTAGTTTATGCATCATTTTCCGCCTAAACCCAAACCACCTACTACTAAAATGCATGAAAATTGACTCATATAGGTTGTATGTTAGTTTTCATGGACATGCAGATGTCACAGTCTTTAAGCCATCACCTTAGTTTAATCATTCTCGCATGCTAGATTATAGTTCACTTAAAATGAATTAAAATAAAGTTGATGGGATCTTCCTCTAAATCGGAAATTGAGATTAGTCTTTATAAGGGCAAACATCTATGAATACCTTCTTCGTCGGTAGGCCTAATATGACCCCTTCTACGTTGGGTAAGTAGTTGTGTTGACTTAGTTTACCTCAACATCATAGTCCGAAGAGTTTCTCGTGATTATGATGGACTATAGATAGAATTTACAGAAATTTATCGACCAAGAATTCTAACGGTAGAATTAGCTAAAAGGTTAGCTTATCAATTTACAGAGAATTGAGTCTTGGGGTCATTTATATAATTCTTGAGGGAGGTCAATTGTATAAATGTTTTTGAGTCTTTGCGTTATGACATTAGTTCATTAGACTTAAAATAAAAACGATGCACATGCTTATTATTTTATTCTTCTTTTCGTGATGTAGAACACATTTATTATCAATAATACTATTACAACAAATGGCTGGAAATAACGCAATCCCAATGCCTAGTGCCACACTAGATCGTTCATCCTGGCTAAAAGTGTTCATGGACCAAATGAATCACCACGCGATCAAGAATGATGGGTCCAACTTTGGACCGGGAGGCGGCACTACGGAATGTCATCATTGATGACGGTAAGCTCGGTATTTAATCGAGCCAATACCGGTCAACCCAGGCCCAAATGCGGCCGACGAGTCATTCGCTTATAGTGACTTCGTTATGGAATCGGGTGCGATAAAGAACGTACTCATCTTTGCAATGGAAACCAATTTGCAGAGACGCTTCATTGCCCAAGGTGCAAACAAGATTTTCACCACGCTCACTAACGAGTTCTCAAAGGCACCGAGAATCGTCACATATGAGCATACCGTCGCTTCTTTGATGCGAAATTCCGAGAAGGGCCAACCGGTTAGCCCACACATTCTTCACATGATTGAGAATGTCGAGAAGTCGAGACACTGAATTGTAAAATCAGTGAGAGCATTGTCATTGACCTAATGCTTCATTCTCTTCACGATGGTTTTGCCCTTTTCAGGGCGAACTACTACATGAATGACTTGAAAAAGAGTCCTCATGAGCTTTACTCCCTTCTCGTACAGACCGAGAAGGATATGAAATTGAGTGGGAGCATGAAGCAGGATGTTCTCACGATTTACAACAAGGGTAAAGGTAAGGGCAAGGCTCATGGCGACCTAGCCGTAGGTAAGCCAAAGTTTAAAAAGCCAAGAAACGGTAAGAGTGCGCCCGGTGAGACTAGTGGCTCACAGAGCAAGGCAAAGAGCAAGGGCGGTGACATAGAGTGCCACCATTGTCACAAGATCGGACATTGGAAGAGGAACTGTCCCCCCTACCGTGAGGACATCAAGGCAGCCGCGTCGTTCTGTTGGTATGTCATCTTATATTCATATGATTGAGATTAACCATGCAAGTTTCGGAACTTGGGTACTAGATACTGGTTGTGGTTCTCATCTGTGTAATCATTTGCGGGGCCTAAAGAACATCATACCTCTCGAAAAGGTGATGTGGACTGCGAGTCGAATGGAGCACGAGTTGCTGCTGCCTCGAAGGGAACATATGTAATCCAACTCCTAGTGGTTTTGAGTTATTTTTAAATAATCATTACTATGTACCCAGTTTATCTAAGAACATTATTTCTGTTTCCGTACTTGCTAAAGACGGTTTTACATTTTCAATAAAGGATAATAGTTGTATTTTCTCTTTTAATGAAATGATTAATGGCAAAGCAGTTTCCATGAATGGAATTTATATCTTAGATCAAACCACGGAAGTATTACACATGAATAATAAGAAATTAAAGGTTTGTGACAAAGATCAAACCTATCTATGGCATTGTCGAATGGGACACATAAATGAGAAACGCGTGAAGAAACTCGTCGACAATGGGACTATTCCCGCATTCGATTTTTCTACATATGGCACGTGTGAATCATGTCTCATTGGCAAGATGACTCTAATTTCCTTCAAAGGTGTTGGAATGCGCGCTAGTGACCTATTAGGACTCATACATACGGACGTATGTGGACCTATGTCTATTACCGCTAGAGATGGCTATAGATATTTTATCACTTTCACGGACGATTTAAGTAGATACGGATATGTCTACTTAATGAAGCATAAAAGTGAGTCCTTTGAGAAATTCAAGGAATACCAGAATAGGGTACATAACCAACTGGGTAGAAAGGTTAAAGCACTCCGTTCAGATCGGGGTGGCGAATATCTTTCAAATGAGTTTGATCAACACCAAAGATCAGGAATCGTTTTGCGCTTAACTCCACCTGGAACACCTCAATTGAATGGTGTGTCCGAACGGAGAAATCGAACCTTACTTGATATGGTTCGATCCATGACGAGTCACACGGTAGTGCCTGATTCATTATGGGGTTATGCTCTTTTGTCAGCCGCTCTTATACTTAACCGAAGTCCGTCTAAAGCTGTCGACAAGACTCCATATGAAATGTGGAAGGGAACGGTACCTAACTTGTCCTTTATTCGGGTTTGCGGCTGCGAGGCTTATGTCAAGTGGAGACACGAGGATAAGCTCGGCCCGCGATCGGTCAAGACATACTTTATAGGTTATCCAAAAGGAACATTTGGTCATTACTTCTATTCGCCTACCGAACATCGAGTTTTTGTTGCGGCTAGTGCGACGTTCTTAGAGAAAGAATTTCTCGAGAACAAGACGAGTAATAGAACCTTCGAGCTGTCGGAGATTCCAGAACCAACAACCGAGGAACAGATGGAGGAAGCTGTACCTCCAAGTGATGATACGGTTAATATTCCTGAGGAACCTAGGAGGTCGGGTAGAGTCTCTTATCCTCCGGACAGATACATTGGTATGGTCGAGGAGAATGACGTTTTACTTCTAGAAAGTAATGAACCCGCAACCTATAAAGGTGCTATGACCTGTTCCGACTCAAAGCTATTGCTTGAAGCCATGCAATCCGAGATGGACTCCATGTATGAGAATAACGTATAGGATCTAGTTGATTTACCTCATAAGGTAAAACCTCTACAGTGCAAATGGCTTTACAAAATAAAGCGTTCTGTAGACGCGCAACCAGATATCTATAAGGCACGACTTGTGGCAAAACGTTTCACTCAAGTGCAAGGATTGCATTATGATGAGATTTTTGCACCTGTAATCATGCTACGTTCCATTCGGATAATCTTAGCGATTGCTGCATTTCATGACTATGAAATTTGGCAAATGGATGTGAAAACCGCCTTCTTAAACCGTTATTTGGAGGAAGAGTTGTACATAGTGCAACCCAAAGGTTTCATAGATCCTGTGCATCCTAAGAAAGTATGCAAGCTTAAGCGTTCCATTTATGGACTTAAGCAAGCTTCTCGGAGTTGGAATCATCGTTTCGACCAAGTGATAAAAGAGTATGGCTTCATTCGATCGGTCGAGGAACCATGCTTATATATCAAGTCAAGTGGGAGCAAGATTGTATTCTTGATATTGTATGTCGATGACATACTCTTGATTGGGAATGACATTCCTCTCCTATCTTCGGTTAAAGAATGGTTGAAGAACCATTTCCAGATGAAAGATCTGGGTGAGGCACAGCGTATTTTGGGAATCCGTATCTACCGAGATAGATCACGACGAACGTTATCACTTAGTCAGGAGTCTTATTTGGATAAGGTTCTTGAGAGGTTCAGCATGACCAACTCCAAGAAGGGGAACCTTCCTATGACGACTGGGATGCAGTTGAGCAAGTCTCAGTCACCCACGACGCCTGAAGGTATTGAGCGCATGAGTCGTGTTCCTTATGCATCTGCAATAGGATCGATCATGTATGCCATGATATGCACACGTCCAGACGTGGCATATGCATTGAGTATGACGAGTCGGTACCAAAAGACTCCAGGTGAAACACACTGGATAGCAGTCAAAAATATCCTCAAGTACCTACGGAGGACTAAGGATTGGGTATTGACTTATGGAGGCGATACTAAGCTATGCGCAACCGATTCTGCAGATGCTAGCTTCCAAACGGATCGAGATGATTCAAAATCTCGGTCCGGGTTCGTCTTCACTCTTAATGGTGCTGCGGTCACCGGAAGAGTTCCAAACAGTGTTGTAGCGATTCTACTACTCAATCCGAGTACTATGCCGCTTCGGAGGCAGGCAAAGGGAAGCGATATGGATGCGTCAATTCTTACAAGGGCTTTCGGTAGTTCCTAGTTCGAATGACCCGATCACCATCTATTGTGACAATAGAGGTGCCATCTTCCAGGCTAAGGAGTCAAAGTCTAGCAACAAATCTAGACATGTACTTCGGAAGGCTCACCTGATCCGTGATTACGTGGAGCAAGAAGAGATAGTGATTGACAAGATTGCGACGGATGATAACATCGCATATCCTCTCACCAAACCGTTGAATTATGATAAGCATGTAGGGCATGTTAATTCCATGGGAATTAAACATGTTCCTGAGTTGTAGTACTTGATTATGGATTTGATACATTATCTTTTCATATACTTTTTATAACTTCATCGTTTTATATATAATATTTTGTTTTTCATGTGGATTGTACGACAACATTGAACGCCACAAAGTGAACTCAATTACATTATATTTGTTTTGGTCCGTAATCGCCAATGTGAGCTGATAACTCCGGCTATTATATTGTGCAGTCGATTGATGGTGGGTTCAACGAGCCATAAGTCAAACGGTTGACTGATTGATCACAGATGCGAGATTATCACGATACCTCGTAGGACAACTTTTTGTGACAACGTAATGGAGTCCTAAATGTTTAATAACATTCGGTGCCAGGTCGTGGATAGGACATCCATTGTGTTCCTAGAGTCGATTCTTTTGACTATCGACCGTCTCTTGAGATTAAGGCGCTTTTGGGTGACTTTGGTTTCTTTCTCACGGTCTGCGAAATCGGAGGCTAAGTAGATTTTTTCCGGTCATTTCATACTCGTGCTTACATCTGCAGGATTCGAGTTGAGGAAAATATCCAACCCTTATCAGGTATAGTTATTTCTCGGGGCCACTCGAGGAGTTGTAATTGAAATGCATGGCCATGCTCGAATGTTGATTCGTTTATCAGTTAAGTTACTCTCTAGTCGGGGAAACCACTCTTGATATTGATCGCTTGTAAAATACGACCTTTGTGAATTCGGATTTGCATATTGTTTTACATTGAGTGGGAGAAATTTTAGGATATGAGAATCGGTTATCGCACATACACTTGTGAGGACAAGTGGGAGTTTGTTGGAGCTTGTGTCCTCCACAAATTAGTGTGATAACATTTGTAAATCTCTTACAGGTTCACAAGGGTATACTTCGTATATTTAATCAGTTGATTAACGTTTACCTAATAACGGTTGGCTTGCTAGAAAGTTTGACGTTATTATCATACAGATGGCGGTGATCAACTGGTCCCTAAAGGTCACACCTATAGGATGTATTTGAGAAATGTGGTTATAGAAATATAATTACATTGATGCCCAATATGACTAAAAAGTTAGTCAATGTGTTGATGAGATAATTATTTAATGAAAATTAAATAATATTAGTGGAGACGAATTAATTAATGTCAATTAAGTAAATTAAATATAATAAGTTATATTTAATTAAATGTATATAATGTTAGCTTGGACGAATTAATCTGTTAATTCGTAATTAAATATAATCAGTTATATTTAATATCAACAAGATGAATGTGTCATAGTGGTAATAGTGAGGGTACACAAACCAAGAGGTCTTGGGTTCGATCCTCACTAGATAACAATTCAACACATATTATATATTTTTGGAAAAACCAAAAATAAGGAGAATTTACTCCTTAATTCGGTCAGTTTGGCCGAAATTAGGAAAGGATTATTCTTTCCTAATTGACTCCAAGTTTCGGTCTGTATAAAAACAAAGGGAGAGAATTATTTCTACCCTAATGCTTTTTCTTGACCTTGCCTCCTCTCTCTCATCACAAAAACACAAAAACAACTAAATTTTACAGAAAAGTTTAGATCGATTTCTAGCATAATCAAAGGGCATATCTCATATCGTCTTGGGTGCAACTAATAGGCGAATATCAATTTTGATATTGTTCTTAGGCCATATTTGCTAGGACCGAAGGTTAATTCTAAATCCCTATACTTTGTTTATGTATTTTGTTTATGACCTTTAATCATCATTGTTAAAATTCGTTATAATCCTTCTAGTTTAAGGGAAGTATACAAAGTATTTCCCACACGGTGATGTAGCGGCCGAACAATGGTATGAACGTCCGTGTAACAAAGGTACTCGTCGATCATTCTCTTACACTCCTACCCAGTATACTCAATTTGCCACCCAACTAAACAATGAGCGAGCCGCACGACAAAGTCTTGAGGAAACAGTCCGTCTCCAAGCTCAGGAAATGGCAGAAATAAAACAAGCAATGGCTCAGATGCGCGCATCTCAGCCCCCTCCCTCGTGCTCCGGTTTCGCCCGCCCTTTCCTTAGAGAAGACAATGAGGATGTCGGGCATGACTTTGGTAGTGACTTTATTGAGCCTCTAGGTAATTATTAGTACCGTCGTCTATGTTCTTATGTTGGTAGTTTAGTTAAGGCTACCTTAGGACACTTATGATTATGGATTTTAGTAGTTTAGTTGGTATGTAAAAGACATTATTTTATGAGACATGTAAAAATTTGACCTTTAGCTTTTATGTAATAACTTCGGTCTTCCAATCGTGTTTGGTTTTCTTTCGATGCTTTCGTTGTCTACTCTTGATTCCCGCTCATGCGGTCGACATGATAATGGATTCCCGCTTGGCGGTCGACGGTTGTATTTGGTTTTTGCAGGTTTGGTGCGTAAAAACAATGCAAAATCCGCATTGTGGGCTGGGCGAAGTCATTGCTTTTTTCCATCGCCGGATATGTCCTTACGGAAATACCGTCACAGAAGTCAACATTTTGTTGACCAATCCTGACGGAAAAACCGTAAGTATAGGGCCATTCCTGACGGATATTCCGTCAGAGTAGTTAAACAATTTATTGACTAATGTGACGGAATTTCCGTCAGGAATGGCCCTATACTGACGGTTTTTCCGTCAGGATTGGTCAACATTTTGTTGACTTGCTAAGTCACCTTAAATGTGACATTTTGACGGAATAACCGTCAGGAGTGGAGTCTGTGACGGAAATATCGTCAGATATCTGTTTTCTGTGACCATTTGTAGTGACGCTTCAATCCTGACGGAAAAACCGTCAGGAAAGGCCATTCCTGACGGAAAAGAGGCTGTACTGACGGTTTTTTTCCGTCAGTTTTCCGCGTTTATTTTGTAGTGACAGTTCTCATTATCTTAGTGGTTCTCATAGGATCTCGAATATATATATATATATATGATATCGTCTTAATTTAAAATCGCTTAGTTACTAAAAACCAAATAAATCAACTTTGTCACCCAATAGTCTAGAATCTACTCATAGGTAATAAGCAGTTTGTCACGTTTCCTTGTGGTTCGACCCCTAACTTCACTATCTGCATTTTTAGTGTCCGTTTGGAATTATTTTGATTAAGGTGATACCACTTTAGCCATATCAAATTTGGCGCCATTGCCGGGCAAACGGTGTATTTTACTGCTTGTTATTCGATTTTATATTATTTCCTTCTGTCTCAAGGAGCTTTTAGTTCCTTGAGGCAATTCTCACTGTTTTCTTGTAGTGTTTCTTCTCGCAGGCGTAGAAACTTTTTCAAGGAAATAGCTCACCAATATGACCATCTTTTATTTTTCACAATTTGAACATGAATTATTGCATATTTATTGGGATAGGTTAACATCTTTCAACAACCAATCTGGCTATTATGTTGATATATGGGAGATGTGTCATATCATATATGATGGTGTTGATGGCGTAACACTGGCTAGGATTGAGCAAAATTGTGGATGGTAGTTTAATGAGTTGCCTTATGAGGAGCAATGGGAGCTTCATAAATACTTAGCCCAAGATAGTGCGGAGTCGGAGAAGCGTATGAGAGCTGACATTAATGACATGAAAGCCATGATGCAAAAGTTTTAGATATACAAAGTCGAACGATAGAAAATTTTTCATGCTAGCTTAATGCTAAAGTTTATTCCCCACTCCCAGATCCCGAGTGCAATTCTGTTACATCTACTAGAGAGGATATGCACCTTTTTTAAGACGATGATTATGATGTGCTACCTTTTTTATTGGATATTCCCCTCCAGTTGTTAAAACCAATTCTATTGTGACTTCTAACTTAATGACTAGTGTGCAGGATACGTATATTGACGTTTCTGATGTTGCAAATGATATTGTTGAATATTTTGTAGAGGAGTCTTTCACTAAGAATCCTCCAGAGGATTTAATATGTTTTAAGCCATATGCAGGTGAATCACCCATTTGGAAAGCCGAGCTGGATGCTTTAGAGGCTGCAATATATGGGACAGAACCCATAAAGGAGGGAAACGAGAAGGTATATGAGTCAGTGAATACTCCTAGCACGGTAGAGAAAATATATTCTTTTGCCACCGATTCTGACATTAGGAGTGGTATACCTCCCGACCAATCTGAGGTAATTGTTGACGATAATTTCATGAGGATTACTGGTGTGGTGAGTAATAAACTACCTCATATGACTTCTACTTTGTGTTTTGATGCTCCACTCTCTCTTGGTTGGACGAAAAATTTGATACGGTTTTATTATAATTGTCGTCAAAAATTTAATATGCTGAGACGGTCATTAACATTGATTTTATATGCTCATATTACTTATGCTTTTGTGTAGCACATTCGCAGATTTATGATCGACTTTTAAGAGTTGTGAGCTGTTTTGATTTTGCGCAATTGCGGGTAATTGATATATGAAGACAAAGAGGTCGTGCGGGACCTATCTGAAACCAGCACTACCGAGAGACAGCCCAGATTTTTATTTAATTTGAATATTTTAATTTAATTGCATTTAAATACCGTGTTTTGTTAGCTTAGATAATTTTGTTTTAAATATGGGTCATGTTCATGACTTGAGCTTTGTGAGGAAGTGAATTTGACGAGTTTTGTGAGATTTATTGTAGCCAAAAAGAGTTGTGGCATAAATTAACGATTTGGAAGAAAAAGAGCAATTAATTTGGTCCCTCGATTGAGTTACATCACCACTCACTCACCTCCACTTCAACCAAATTCCGTCGCCCCCACCGCTATACTTCCCTCTCACCTCTTCGTCGTCCCCTGCCGTGGCGACCTCTGCTGCGATGACCACCGCTCTTTCTCTTCTGTTTGATGCTGTACTGCTCCTCCCTGGCGTCCCTTGCTGATATCACCATCGCTGCGCACTGCCTAATGCTCCGACCACTGCGTGCCCTGCTGCGACGTCTCATCTCCACCATCGCTCACTGACGTGACCGTCCTCTCCCAACCACTGTCAAATCCCCAATTCCAAAAACCCTAACCCCATATCGATTTCATTGCATTCAAATGAGACGGAGGTATGGGCCTACATCAGAGCGAATTAAGATTCGTTTTCAATCAGAGGTAGGCGACATATCCGGGCTTTATTTAGTTTGATTTTGCTATTATTTTGGAAATTGTTCTGAGTAACTTGATTTCGGTTTTGCTGGTGATTGAGATACCAATTTCTGGGTTTAAGTGGGCCGAGATTCATCTAATTTTGCTGGGTATGATTTATGTTTCGGAATTGTTATTTCATTGGAATAATTTGAGCCGAGCTCTTGTTAAGAATTATAGCTTGAATGGGCTGAATCAGAGGGTTGATTTCCTCCAAATGTGTGTTTGATTTGTGCGAATCCTTGTTTGGGGTTTGATTTTGGCTGCAACGGAAGGTTGATTCCTGCCCATACTAGTTGGATGTGCAAATTCCGAGGCCGGATTAGCTTGGCACCTGCTATGTCGAGTTCTAGTATGATTTAATGATTCTGCTAGGTTTTGATGGCTTCATTACTACTGTTTTGTGTCTATGATTATGAAACGTGACTCGTATTTTTGTTGCTCACGGCTATGACGCATAGTCCTCTTTGTGTCCCCTGCTATGACGCATACTCCTACCAACACCATCGCGGTTCAGAGCTACTATTGCCCCCTGCTGCGGCGATCACCACGAAAATCTGAACCGGTCCTATTGCTTCTGCTGATTTAGGATGAGTTTTAGGCGTATCTCTGGGCTTACTATGTCGGCTTAACTGCTAAATTAAGGTGCGAATTTTTCTTGTTGAATTGCTTTGGGTATTGTGAGGTGAGATTAGACACTTATGGTATTGTGTCCGGGTTTGATTTATGCTGCGTGAAAGGGCTTGTTTTCTTCGAACATGGTTTTGATTTCTGCGAGTTCCGATGCCTGTCTTGATTTCTCCTATAGTGGTTCGGTCCTGGACGTGTCGAGTCAGCGTTGTCGGTTGCCTGACTCGATTATGAGGTGATTCGGGAATCTTCTACTTCCCGTGTTCGTTTTTGTGTGCTGTAATTTAGGATGACTACGCATAAGTTAAGTCGAATTCGTGATTTGTTGGGATTTTCTCGGTGAATTGAGTCGTTGCGGGTGCAAACGAGCTGGCATGCCTATGCTCATGGCGTTCCAAAGTATATGATTTTTGTTACTGCGTCCTCTGATATCCTTGGCTCGAATCCTGCTATGTCGAGTTCTTGTGCGAGTTCTTCTGTGGGTTTAATGTTTTCTGGTGATGGAGAACTGATTTCCGGTGAAAGTGGGTCCATTGAGTTTGAACTATTCGGGCATATCGTGTCTATATGACGAAAGGTTTCTGAGGTGTTGCTATTTGTTAGACTCGACTCCTGCTATGTCGAGTTCTTGCGTTGGTCTAACTTCTGCTGCGCTGGAACGCTGATTTCCGGCAAATATGGGTTCAATTGTTTTCAGTTTTAATGAGTTTTAATGAGTTGGTCTGGTCGAGCAGGACTTCTTGTTCGCATTCGGAGTTAATTTGTTTTAAACATACTGCAGCTACAACTTCTAGAGGCTTTTCTGCTGCATTTCATATGTTTAATATTGATTATGATCACTTATTTGTTGCCTTTCGAGTGGCGGTGAGTATGAGTATGAGTATGAGTATGAGTATGAGTATGAGTATGAGTATGAGTATGAGTATGAGGCAGTTGGCCACTACATCCCCTATTTTGCAGCTAGTTTTGGGGAGCTATTATATACGGACCGTTACTATCCTTTTTTGTATCTACTTTTATTGTATTCTCTTTATTAATTATTTATTTCCCCTTTGCTTTTGTTATTAGTAGTGACCTATAGGCTGCCGTTATTGGATTTCCGTGATTGCTATGTTGTAGGCGTCACAATGAGGACACTGTGACATTTAGGTTTGGGGGAGGATATTTATTTATGTTGTGTGATTTATATCAGTTGTCTGCTTTATTTATGTTGTGTGTTAAAAAAAATTCCATAAAAATTAAAGAAAATTCAAAAATACAAAAACATGTTTTACTTTATTTTAGGTCGAGTCTTGATGAATTGAGTAGCAGTGATGATAATTTGCATTGTTTTTGCATTTGGTTCCCAATATAGTTATCCATGTACATTGTTTTGATCCGTTATTTTTGAAAACAAAGCTCATAATTCAAGTCTTGACCGTAACAATATGCCTTATGCTAAGTAAATTTGACAATATTATGTTGGTAAACCACTTAAATTTCTGAGGTCTATAGAGCTTCCTAGGCCAGGAACATCAATAAACTGGTCTTATTTGTCTTGAGTCTGGTTCTCCTTGTGTAATGTGTAATATCAAACTGCATAAGTGTGACATTAATTTCTTAATTTTTGCTCATTCATATGATTAAGTACATGAGGAAAGACGGTTCTTACCGTTCAAAAAAGCCTTACATTACCTTTTATTTAGCCCGTTTGAACCCTTGTAGCCGTTTTATATTCCATCTAATAGCTATAATCCAAGAATTTACCTACCTTATCAGGACAATCATAGTTGCTTGAGTTTCATTTCTATTTTTGCTATTTTGACACTTGCATAAATTGTTCTGAGTAGCTTAAATTTTTGTAGCAATTGCGTTATATCTCTTATGGTGAAAAAAAGAAAAAAAAAATATGAAGCAAAAGTGAAAAGAAGAAAAAAAAAAGTGAAAAAGAAAAGAAAAAAAAAAGAGAGAATTCGAAAAAAAAAAGAAAGCGAAAAAAAAAAAGATTGCTTCATTTGGTTTTGTTAAGAGATTATAAGAAAGTTTGCTAGAGTCTAATGCACTTTTGGAGAGTAGTTTCTATTGTCTCTCATATGTTGTCATTATAAGAAAGTTTGCTAGAGTCTAATGCACTTTTGGAGAGTAGTTTCTATTGTCTCTCATATGTTGTCAAAGTTGAGATAATATCTCTAGTTGGTTGATGATGGTGAGCGACTCGTTATTCACTCAATCAAACACATTTATATTCTCAACAAACAACTAGTAAGTGGTTTAGTCAAGGTCGATCTACGAGACGGTGTGCTTTGGGTTCTTAGCCTATCTATCTCAATTTATGCAAGTGTCACGATTTGTTTTGAATTGAAGATTCTAAACTAATGAAAGCAATAAATAACAATGAAAGGTAAAACAAGCAATAAAGGAAAGGATGTAAACAAATGGTAAAAGACACTGGGGTGTCATGGGATCATAGGGGAATCATGATAAGATAACGTAAATGAGTCACATAGATGCAAGCAATTATTATTGTTGGAATTGATGAGTCATAATTATATGCATATTTATGCCTAGCCTTAGTTACTTTTAATACAGTTTTCGTGCTAATTTATATTAATTAGATGCCTTTTATGTTTGAATGTTGTTACTTCCGCTATTTGGTGTTTAATGAAGGAATAATGCATTTGAGGAGCAAAGGAGTGAAATGGGCACCGTGGAGTGGGCATGAAGGAAAACACGAAGCATGGCACAAGAATATAGAAGAATAAAAGAAGAAAAGTGAAGAAGACAACACGAAGAAAAGAGCTGAAACGGGAGAATACTCGATCAAACCCAAGTAGTCTCGATCGAGGAAGTAGTGTACTCGATCGAGTACACCTAGGCTCGATCGAGTACAAATCGAGCTGAGGGATTTTCCACAATTTCCATAAGTCGGTTATGTTTTACTATAAATACCCAATTCGTACCCTATGTTTATTTATGTTTTATTTTACCTAGCTACGTTTATTTTATCCTAGAAAACTCTCTAAAAACTCCGAGTTTAGTTTTATTAGTATTGCTTTTGGATCTACAACTCGTTCTACTTAAATTTGTTACGGTATTATTAATCCTTCTTCAATATTTATTCAATTGTTATTATTCATCTTTTATGTTTGCAATTATGTCTTTCATTCGTATTATTGTTGTTATTACCGTTAGTATGCGTAGCCAATTTCATATTTTATGGGGAAAGGGGATCTAAGTTGTTAGAAAAGGGTTAATTAATGAATTGATTGTAAAATTGATTTTGATTGTTGTCCAATTATTGTCTTACATCTAATTAATTAGTTACTGGTCAGAATTGGTTAATTAGTCTTACAAACTAGGATTTTCACCGAACGGGTTAAGACTAGTATAGGCCATGATAATTGAATTAGACTGACTTAATAATAGCGATCGCATGTTAAGTTTAGATCTAAAAAAAACATATTAGAATCGACCGATCATATGACTTTCAACAATATAAATTGCTCAATCAATGAACTAAATCTCACCCTTAGATGACTACCTAGTAAACCCGATCCCTAGACTCTTTTAATATATTTGAATTTGTCTTTATTTACATCGCAATTAGTTTAGATATCAAACAAACGAAACCCAATAAAATTGTTGCCTTTAAGACGAACTTAAATATAAACAAACTAGATTAAATAACTCGCCTCCCTGTGGATTCGGCCCTTTCTTACTGCTAGCTACTAGTTAGTTGAGAATATGATTTATTTTGATAGGGCAACGACGGAAAATAACCTTATCAGGAATCGAGTTAGTTTATGTCTTACAATTCCTAGGGAGACTTAGGTCTCGAAGTCGAGTTGGTCACAACTTTACAACACCTAAATCGACTTGGTTCTCCCTATTCAACTATATGCATGGTCTAACAAGCCTTGAGTTAGTTTGTATCTTACAAGTCATGTTGAAAGGATAAGAGAATCATGATAGGTTGTCAATCAAACATTTCATCAAACGTGACATGTGCATAAGTTCAAAGTAAAATAAGTAAGCATTCATATGAACTCATTAAGCATAGATATATCCCATGATTACTCCCCTAATCCCCCACTAACCCTACCTAAGAGAATACTCATTACACATCATGATTAATATGCTAGCAATGGTGTCAAACATCACAACACAAATGAACATGATGATTAAGCAAGATAATAAAATAAGAGATTAACAAATAAATAAAGAAGGATTAAGAAGGTTACCAACAAGGAGAGTAAAGATGAACATAAATAAAGAAGAATCACTGAATAAAGATGGAGACTTGTCACTTAGTCTTCAAATACATACCCAAGAGATCCAAATGTAAATAACTTGAGATTAACAAATGAAATGGAAGAACAAAAGAAGAAACCTTTGATTAATGGTAGAGAGTTGTCAATTCCCCAATACAAACCCAAGAATTCTTCAAGTACGAAGCTAGATCTAAGTTTGTTTGAGAAATAATTAAGGAAAGATTAAAGTGCAATTTATGGAATAATTAAAAACTAGTTCTATTCTAATCTACTCCTAAGAAGGCTTAATCTACTCAAAGGGAACTTAATCTCCTCTAAATACAAGAGGGGTATATATAGTGGGTATAAGAATTAGGTTAACTAAGGGGTTTAAATGACAATTAAGCCCCTTAATTGAAGTCCAACGCGTTGCAAGTCCTAGTTGGGGACGCACGACCTCCCTTCGTGAAGATAATCATCCTGAATTGAGGGACGCCCGTCCAGGCTTGGGGACGCCCGTCCTGATGGTCAGCTTGTCTATTTGAGCTCGAATTGTAAAACGGACGTCATTTCCTCATCCGGACTCCTATTGGAGTGATTAAAAAGCCTAGATAACTTGATTTTTCGACGTTGTTTCAGTATGATAGTTTCAGAGCCAAACAAGAAACTCTTGGTTTGGTTCCAAGCAATTTCCTCTTGTAATGTTTCCCTTCTCGTCGTCCTTGCCCAAGAACTTGTGGGGATTTATTCTTGGGTCGTGGGGATTGTCCTTCATATCCCTAAAACTTGCTTTATTGAGCTACGACCTTTAGTCTTGGTCTCCTCTTTGATGCTTGGTCATTGGATGCAATCAATTTAGTTCCGTTTTATTCCGTTTAGGCAAGGTTAGTGCTACACTCCTACCAAGGACACCAATTCTCATAGAATATGCATAATAGGAAGCTAAAGACAAGAAAGGACCCTAATACAAACTAAAAGGCATGGGAACTAAGCTAATTAGGGGACTAAATGTGCGTAAATATGAGTCACATCAAATATCTTCAAACCGAACCTTTACTCGTCCTGAGTAAAGATGTGACTTAAACTATGACCTTTATTTATACTAATCTAATAACATAGCCGATATGAGACAATTAGCGGGTCTCACTCCGCCCCTTCAACGCACAACATGACATCTATGAGGTAAGATGCCTTCTTATAAAGCAAGGTGGGGCTTGGCAAAACTTTGATGCACCTTACATTAAGCACATAAACAAATCAAAGGATGCATCTACAAAAGAATAGCCACTTTCATCATCTAAGTGACATAAATCAACTAAAAGGGAAGCAATTTAAGGATACACATTCCATCAAAGATACTAGTTCTTCAAGCCACTAAGTCCCAGAGGATACAATAAGTCACCTCCAAGTGGTATCAAACTAGGCTACTTTCGTCCACAATTGCTAAATGCTTTCGTCAAGGGCGATCAGATGAGGTGGAAGGATGATCCCTATGATGTTAGAGGTATATGACATGACAAATCTCGGATTCTCTACAAGTGTAAAGGCCACGCATCGTCCCAACTTCAACAAGGTGGCATAACAAAAAAGATTTTTGGCAATGAAGTGCTCAAGTCGATTAAAACAAAAGTAGTGGATTTTACTAGCATTCAAAATTTGGCCTCATTTCAACTTCCGCATTTCACATTTCAAAACTTTAAGAATGGGTTTGTCCCTCATTTGCTAGTGTCATTTGCTTTTGCCAATCGCTTATTAGGCAACCAGTTAACCTCTAGACAATAGCTTTTCGGGGTGATAGTCACTTTGTCTTTGGGCGGTTGAATTCACAACCGTCTGGGGCCCAATTCAATGGATCCCTCACCAAAGCACATAGAAGTGGTACGCCTTCATCAAATTTCTCGGCAATTCAACAATTCAAAATATTTGAGGCTTCTTTGGCAATTAAAACGATTCCACATCACAAAACTTTTGAAATGAGCATTTCAAACTTATTAATGGAAGGTATATTTGGGTTGCCAAACCACCAAGTTAATCAAGGTCTCCTAGATCAGTGGATCAAGTCCATATCATATTATAAGGTTGGATAGGTGACTCACATGCAAACCCTTGACTAGGCTTTAGACCATGGGACAAAAGACACTAGTATAACACAACCTAGGGTGTCTTGAATGCATTCTAGTAAACAAAGTCTCAACGAGAAAAATTATCTACAAGGGCCTTATATACACTTGTCAAACTTCCCAATTAGGCATTTTCACAATCTAACATGCAACTACATGCCATGATGCAACTAACATATGTACTAGTCTAATGCATATGCTTCTATCAACTAGTATGCTCAAGCTCCTAACAACATATAGGCACGAAAAACCGCAACACAAAACTCCACAACATCCTCATACACATAAAGTCCATCTTCCTTATAAGTAAAAATAAATGGAAGAGAAAGGATTAGAACAATTATACCATGCGGCCTTCTTATTCCCTTAGGATATGTTTCAAATGGAGTGGCGTACCTATATGAGAAGAGAACAATACACACAAGTATATACAATTCTACACTACTAAATGAAAGAACATGTTTTTGATTTTTGAAATTTTTTAATTTTTAGGGATTTTGTTTTTATGACATTAAAAGCATAATTTTGAGATTTTTCAAGATTTTTCAGATTTTTATAAGTTTTTGGAATATAAATTTCTACCCCCACTTTATTTTGGACATTATTCTCAATGTATAACGTAGGAGTAGGAATGAAAATGCAATGCCTAAAATGAATGAATGCATGATCTATATAAATGCAACTATAGGTCATATGTCACAAATGATGCAATTAAGCTAAAGTGATGCATGTTTTCTATTAGTTGGAAAGCTAATTTAAATTAGCTTAGGTTACTTATGATCAAACCTCCCTAAACCGATTTAGACACTATTTATAATGTTTGAGAAATGTGGTTTGGTCATGAGTGACCATGCATGAATGCATGAACTAAATGCAACTAACTATATAAGCTATATGACATATATTACAATGCAAGCGATGCTATATGAACTATATAATGAAAGTGTGATATAGAATATAATACAAATGCATGATGCCACTCATGGTTAAACCTCCCCAAACCGCTCAAAACATCATCCAAAGTACCAAAGACGGAGGTTAAATCATGAGGTATCTAAATGAATGCAAGTTAAATGTATATGTATATAACTAAACGCAAGTGTAAATGCAATGCAAAGTCAAAGGATAGGATATCTTACAAATAGTGGTTTGAGGGAGGACTCCGCCAAACTCATTTCAAATTCCCATTTTCATTGATGTTGTCCATGTTGCTCAATGCTCTCAATAACCAGTCAAAAGCTTGAGCACAATCTTCAAACAAGCATGAATACGGTTTGTTCCAATTTGATATGAATCTTGGCCAAGGGAGATTTCTACTTACTCTCTCATCAACCTTGCCCTTAGCACTTGAGCCTTTCCAATGCTTCAAACCAACAAGTCCATGATTCTTGTCAACACAAGGTATGAAGTATGACCCATATTCATCCGGAGGTTTCCACTCTCCACCATCTCTTTCAAATTCTATGATGACAGAGCTTTGATTCTTCAATCCTTAAATAGTAGGAGAGTTCACATTTCTTTGATGAGGGGATAGTTGAAGGATAAGATGTGGAGGAGCCAACTTCTCACCATTGAGGTCATTCAGGCTTTAATTTTCTTCACTTTCTTCTTGACCCTCCTTAGAACTTGAACCATTTCCAAAGAACAGAGCTTTTATTTATTCCAAACTATGATCAAAGGTGCCATCATCATATTTTTTCTCTTGGTCTCTCAATTCTCCATAGATATAGTAAGTTCAATTTCATCAACCTCCTCTTTCCAAGATTTAACTTCACTCCCACAAGTGTCAAGGATACACACTTCCTCTACATAGGTCATCCTTGTCATCATCATAGGTATCCCAAATTTGAGAAGTAAGGCTAGTGGGTGAGCTAGATACATGAGACAATTTAAACAAAGTGCTTGTCTCATAATTGGCCCCCAACTCACATTCATCATTGCTCTCTTCCCTAACTTCATCATATTCCAATTCATCATCAACTCTTGGTCCATAATCAATCAAGCACTCCCCATGTTTAAAAGTTACACCTCCATATTCACATCCATGATGTAGGTTTGTAAAGTGGGGCACAAGTTGGAATATGGGGCGGTCATTGCTTATCAATTTAGGAGATGGTGGGGAATTCACAAGAGTAGCTTCATAATGCCATCCAAACTCTTCTTCATTTGCACCCTCCCCTTCTTCTTCAGTAAGCTTTTGGGTGGCCTCCATTTGGGCAATTTGATTTGTCATTTGCTCACCATGGGTAATAATATTTTTGAGAACGTTGTCCCTAGCTTGGTTCTCTTCTAGCACTTGTATGAAGAAATTTTGTTGGTCTCTTTGAATTTGGAGAACCACATCTTGGATATCAAACTTATGCTCATTTTATTGTTGTGGGTAGATGGGAGATTGGTCGTATGGGTGTTGATTGTAGGATGACATTTGGCATTGATTGTAAAGTGGGTTTTGGGAGGGTGGTTGCTGTGGATATTGGATGTGGGGGCCTTGGTAAGAAAAGTTGGGATAGTAGTTAGGACTTTATCTGTATGAGTTGTAAGGTAGGTTTGTGTTGACTTGCTCCTCAAACTCCCCATACCCATGGTTGTCATACTCAAAAGATCCACCACATACTCCATGTGCCAAGCCTTGGGTCATCATCATAGCTAGGACAAAGATACAACTACAAATAAGGAAACTACAAGAAAGCGGTAAAAAAAACTGTAAGAAACAAGTTCCTTAAGGTTAAGGCACAATTAAAATAGACAAACAAACAAGAATTTAATCACAAAACACCGTTCCCGGCAACTGCGCCATTTTGATGGTGAACGAGTCGTTGTTCACTCAATCAAACACATTTATATTCTCAACAAACAACTAGTAAGTGGTTAAGTCGAGGTTGATCCACGGGACGGTGTGCTTTGGGTTCCTACCCTATCTATCTCAATTTATGCAAGTGTCATGATTTGTTTTGAGTTGAAGGTTCTAAACTAATGAACGCAATAAATAGCAATAAAAGGTAAAACAAGCAGTAAAGGAAAGGATGTAAACAAATGGTAAAAGACACTGGGGTGTCATGGGATCATAAGGGAATCATGATAAGATGTCATAACTGAGTCACATAGGTGCAAGCAATTATTATTGTTGTAATCGATTTAGTTTATGTCTTACAATTCCTAGAGAGACTTAGGTCTCGGAGCCGAGTTGGTCACAACTTTACAACACCTAAATCGACTTGGTTCTCCCTATTCAACTATATGCATGGTCTAACAAGCCTTGAGTTAGTTTATATCTTACAAGTCTTGTTGAAAGGATAAGAGAATCATGCTTGGTTGTCAATCAAGCATTTCATTAAACGTAACATGTGCATAAGTTGAAAGTACAATAAGCAAGCATTCATATGCACTCATTAAGCATATATATATATATATATATATATAGAGGCAAGATCCGGTGAGTCCACCTATATATTTGAGTCCATGAGTCCATAACACAATATCACGCACTATACAAAACAATATCACGATTTTTTTTCCCGAATTTTTTTTTTCAATTTTTTTTTTTTCGAATTTTTTTTTCAATTTTTTTTTTTCGAAATTTTTTTTTTCAATTTTTTTTTCCGAAATTATTATTATTATTTTTTTTTAAGCTGTGATATTGTTTAGTATAACGTGTGATATTGTATTACAAAATAATATCACGATTTTTTTTTCAATTTTTTTTTTTCGAAAAAGTTTTTTTTTTTTTTTTTTTTTTTTAAAAAAAAAATTTAATGTATGCTGTGATATTGTTTAGTATAACGTGTGATATTGTATTACAAAACAATATCACCATTTTTTCAAAAACTTTTTTTTTTCAGTTGTGATATTGTTTAGTATAACGTGTGAAACTGTAAGCTGTGATATTGTATAGTATAACGTGCGATATTGTATCATGGACTCACGGACTCAAAAAGATAGGGTGGACTCATGTGATCCTAATTCTATATATATATATATATATATATATATATATATATATATATATATATATATATATATATATATATATATATATATATATATATAGAGTCGGGATCCGGTGAGAACTCCTAAATATTTGAGGATTGAGGATTAGTGAATACAATATCACGGGTTCTTCAATACAATATCACGAAAAAATTAGACTTGTCCAAAAAAAAATTTTTTTTGAAAAAAAAATATTTTTTTTTTTTATTTTTTTTTTTCGTGTGATATTGTTTCGAATAACCCGTGATATTGTATTGAACAACTTTTTTGTGATATTGTAATGAAATCCTCAATCCTCAAAAAGATAGTGTATACTCACATGATCCCATTCCTATATATATATATATATATATATATATATATATATATATATATATATATATATATATATATATATAGATATATCCCATAATTACTCCCCTAATCCCCCACTAACCCTAACTAAAAGACTACTCACTACACATCATGATTAATATGCTAGCAATGATGTCAAACATCACAGCACAAATGAACATGATGATTAAGCAAGGTAATAGAATAAGAGATTAACAAATAAATAAAGAGGGATTAAGAAGGTTACCAATTTGGAGAGTAAAGATGAACATAAATAAAAAATAATTATTGAATAAAGATGGAGACTTGTCACTTAGTCTTCAAATACATACCCAAGAGATCCAAATGTAAATAACTTGAGATGAACAAAGAAAATGAAAGAACAATAGAAGAAACCTTTGATTACTGGTGGAGAGTTGTCAATTCCCCAATACAAACCCAATAACTCTTTAAGTACAAAGCTAGATCTAAGTTTGGTTGAGAAATAATTAAGGAAATATTAAAGTGCAATTTGTGGAATGATTAAAGACTAATTCTGTTCTAATCTACTCCTAAGAAGGCTTAATCTACTCTAAGGGAATTTGATCTTCTCTAAATACAAGAGCAGTATATATAGTGGGTACAAGAATTAGGTTAACTAAGAGGTTTAAATGACGATTAAGCCCCTTAATTGAAGTCCAACGCCTTGCAAGTCCCAGTTGGGGACGCACGACCTCCATTCGTGAAGATAATCATCCTGCACTGAGGGACGCCCGTCCAGGTTTGGGGACCCCCGTCCTGACTTGGGGACACCCGTCCTGACTTGGGGATGCCCGTCCTGAATTTGGGGATGCCCGTCCTGACGGTCAGCTTGTCTATTTGAGCTCGGATTGTAAAACGGGCGTCATTTCCTCATCCGGACTCCTATTGGAGTGAATCAAAGGCCTAGACCACTTGATTTTTCGACGCCAATTCATATATCATATTTTCAGAGCCAAACAAGAAACTCTTGGTTTGGTTCCAAGCAATTTTCTCTTGTAATGGCTCCCTTCTCGTCATCCTTGCCCAACAACTTGTGGGGATTGATTCTTGGGTCATGGGAATTGTCCTTCATAGCCTTAAAACTTTCTTTATTGAGCTACGACCTTTAGCCTTGGTCTCCTCTTTGGTGCTTGGTCGTTGGATGCAATCAATTTAGCTCTGTTTTACTCCGTTTAGACAAGGTTAGTGCTCCTCTCCTACTAAGGACACCAATTCTCATAGAATATGCATAATAAGAAGCTAAAGACAAGAAAGGACCCTAATACAAACTAAAAGGCATAGGAACTAGGCTAGTTAGGGGACTAAATGTGCGTAAATATAAGTCACGTCAGTTGATTCATGCTTATTATTGTAGTAATTGGTTTTGGTTAGCAAAGTTTAGCTGCGACTACCGTCTTAGCCTCAAATATCCATGTGCCTTGGAAAAAACCACTTCTATAACATTTACCCATTTACCACCTTATTGTCCTTGATACATGTACTTTTGTCTTTATTATGGATGTGTATTAGTTGCAGAAATTTCTATCACATTAGAATGCATGCATGTTTCATAAGTTGATTGAGTGTCGTAATTCTTTCTATCTTACATATAACTCATCCTTTATGAGTGCATGAGTGAATCCGTAAGAATCCGAATAATTTGTCTTGCAAGATTGAAAGGTATTAGGCTGAGTTACGACATCATGTTACATCTTGAGTTGAGCTGCATTTTTCTGAAGGTGCTAGACCCCTAATTAGACTCTTCTAATTAATGACAAAAATTACTTTAATTTTAGTTTTAAAAGATCTAGTTACATGCATGCAGAAAAGATCGCCTGAAAAGACGAAAGTAAGAAGTTCCTTACATTACTTTCGGCAAAATATGGACACAACACAAGGACTCCTTCCTTGTATTGTTCTTGATTTCTTGATCTAAAAATATCATGGATGATCCTCTATCTCCAAATTTGCATAGTAGGAAATCTCCTCTTGGTTGCACCCAAGATTAGCCCAAAATATACTATTATTACTAACTAGATAATAGTAGTATAAACATGTATATAATTACTACAAATATTATTAATCTAATAATATTAAATGTATATTATTATTTGTGTGAATTTTTATGATGATGATCAACAATTTGATCAAAGTTTTATGGGAAAGATGAAGAAAAATAATTTGTGTGAATTTTTTGTCTTAAATTTTATCATCATCTTGCATGTGATATGTGAGGGGGTATATATAGGTGAAGAAATGTAAATAATTGATGGGAACATACCATGTGTTCTTAGTCAACAATATTGACAAGTGTTGGTCACATTTCCTCACTAAATATCGGTCCATATGGATTCAATCGGGTTAATTTCGATTTCCGATATTTGTCCCACAAATGCTTATAAGTCTTATAATTAATTATCTTATATAATTAAATATTAATTTGATTATTTAACACTTATTAATACAAATTAACCCTAATTACTACTCAACTATTAAGTAATCATTAAAAATTTTTATCACTATAAAATGTGTCAATGGAACCCTTATTAGCTAATTTTACAACCTCTTGTAAACTTAAATTTCTAATTATCTCCACCTCAAAACATACACACACAACGTATAAAATTAATTAATTAACTATTAATTAATAAATTCTAATCAATATTTATTAATTAATTATCGTATAATTAAATAATAAATCCCCTTGGCCCGAGTTTGTAACTCGTCATCAAATAATATATTCACACGACTTAAAATTCTATATATACAAGATACTAATTATACTATATCTCATATAAATAATTAGTTTATCCATTTGGGCATCATCCCATAGGTGTGACCTAAAGGGATCAGTTGATCACCGCCCTCACACGACAATAATGTCAAACTCTAGTCAGCCAATCATTACCGATTAAGGTTGACCAGTTGACAAATATATATAATATAAATCCCTGATATTCCTTGTGCGAGATTTAGTATGTAAATGCACTATTGTGGAGGATACTCACTCCAACAATCTCCCACTTGTCCGACACATGTGTGCGCTACCAACTCGCTTGTCCCAAAATATCTCCCACTCAATGTAAGATGTCTTCCAGGTCGTTCTTGCTCGTGATCATATCATAAAGTGATTTTCTCGATCAGGAGAATGACTGTCTGACCGGATAATCTACTATAGATCTCATCCGAGCGTGGCCACGCATTTCCAGTCACCTCTCCTCGAGTGGCCTTGAGATATAGAATGATATGGGTTGACAATCCTGTTGACCTATTTTCTTTGTTCGATACAGATCACAATGACCCGGTAGATGCCCATTGGCCTCCTTTTACGGTGCGACCTAGAGCAAAAACAAAATCCATCGAAAAACTGTACCAACTTAGACAAATACTCGCCAGTCTAAACAATTGACTCGAAGGAATAAATAGAAATCCTTGCCACGACCAGACAACATGAGGATTCTATAAATGGTCACTGTTCGATAAAATGTCTCTACGTTCTGCCTATGTAATTGACCAGTCATCTCTATGAGCTTATGGTGGTTGAACACACCATCAATCGACTTAGAATCTAGTTACTCCGAGACGTCACCTTATTAAGCAAGTAGGGACAAAATACAATGTTAATCCAGTTCACTTGAAAGGTTCAACGTTGTCCCACAACCTTTTCAGATTTAACAAAGTATTATAATAATATCCAGTAGGTACTGAATATATAAGAGTTTTGAAAAAAACTCTAACGATAAATGCGATTATCATATATATAAAATTAATACACTATCAGATTATTACACATCATATAATCTACAGCAATTCAATTACCATGGTTCAACCACATTGAAACGACATGACTATCATGTTTAGCCTTTAATAAGGTAATGGTTTAAAATCAATGACACCTCATCTGATCAAACCATACAAATTGCTATTTCCCTTTATTCTACATGACCCATATTACATGTAACACAACTAAGTACATATGTAGACTTAACTCTAGACTAGGGCACCCAAGCCACAAAATAGCTCTCAATGTCATCACAGTATATTAGGATAGGATATGTGGTTGCAAGAACTACTTTTAGTCCCTGCATTACTGCCGAATCCAAGCTACTTCCTTTTTCCAACATCAAATGTTACAATGTACTCAATTTCCGTTGTAAAATCTGCAATGTATAACTGCCCGGAACTCTTGTAGCATATCAACTCCTCATAGCCAGTACATGATTCCAAACAATCCCTATGTGTTTTAGAAAGATGGTATATGTGTAACTGTTTACACAAACTTCAACTAGCATTCGTGTAACTCCTTACACAAATCAAATAAATTTAAAACACTTAACTTCACATCCTTAGTTCTTCTCAAGTACTAAAGGATAAACGATCTAGATATTAAGTGACCTTCACTTAACTTCGATTAATAACAACTAGTAATACTCAAAGCATATGAATTGTTATGACAATAATACATCATAGCGTATTAAATTGATTGCGCATCGGAATCAATATGAATAAATTCTATTCAACTTGTTTGAATCAGTCAAGAATCTCATCTATATAAGACTCCCAATAAAACGCCTATATCCTTCCTTGATTTATCTCTATAAATCCGGATACTTAAGATGTATTAATATTCTCCTAAGTCTTTTCATCATTCCAAATGATTAATATGTCAACAACATGAAAGACTCATAAGACCACCATACTCCCCCTAAACTTCATGTATAAATATAATTCCTCGACATCTCGAGAAATGTTTTATAACATGATCAAACACACATTCCAACTCCATGATGCTCTCTCAAGTATTCTTCTTAAGTTAGCTACAATCTTATGATTGTAAGGATCTACAAAACCCTCAAGACGTGTCAAATACACTTCTTCTTCTAGAATCTAATTCAAGAAGATTGTTTTGTTATCATTCTGTCAAATCATACAATTATGAAATGCAATAATTGCCAGTATAATCTGAATTCATCAAAGCATTGCAACTGGTACAAACCCTTTGTCACCAATCAAGCTTTGAAAACATTTTTATGTTTTATCCAAGTTAATTACACTGAAGAGGTCTAACTTCTTCATGTAAATATACCAGGTCATTTACTGTCAATTACACTTGGAGTCCATTTCGGATGCAAGATGGCTTCAGGCCATTGGATAGAGCTGAAACAACAAACAATCCTTTTGCAAGTTACAGGTTTCGTCACTTTCCACTACTACAAATCCAGGCAACCACAACGACCCTTTAACAACGTTTATTCACGAAAATCACCATAAGACGTTGTAGAATGGATGGCGCGAATTTTACTAAACTTAATTACAACGGTTATGTGTTGTTAACCGTTGTTATTGGTTTTAACAACGGGTCAAACTTGCCTAACCGTTGTTAATATAAAAACTACTAACAACAGTTTACTCTGTAATACATTATAACCGTTGTTAATAATTTGGCGCAAAATTAGTGAAAAGTAATTACAATGGTTATATTAAAACCCGTTATTAATACTTTTTAACAACGGTTTTCTAAGGACCCGTTGTTAATATATTCTCTAATGACAACGGGTTTATGTGTAAAAACCGTTGTCAATACTTTTTACAATATATACCATACAAACACAGATCAGCTACAACCACAAACACAACCACAAACACAAACACAAACACAAACACACAACCACAGTCTTTCTCATCGTCTCTTTCTCATCGTCGCTTTATCATCTCCATCACTGTTGTTGTCATCGTCTCTTTCTTTCTCTAATTATCAGGTAAATATCTATCGCTTTATGGTTTTAGGTTTTGTCATCTCCGTCATTATTGTTCTTTCTCTAATTATTTTATTTGCATGTGTTTTTCTCGATCATTATTGTTCTTTCTCTAATTATTATTCGCTTAATTAGTTTTTCTGCGTTTATTAGTAAAACAAATTAAATAAAATAAAACAAAGAAGAAGATGATGGAGAGGAATGCATAAACTCGATTAATTGATATATATATATATATATATATATATATATATATATATATATATATATATATATATATATATACATAAACTTATTTCATTGCTAAAAATACAATTCTTAGATGTTCATATAGGGATGCATTCTCTTCTATGATATTCATCCTCTCCTCCTTTGCTATTTGGAGATTTCGTTCGCGATGCTATATCGTCATATAGTCAAGCATTATCTCGCGCTTTAACAAGCCATTTTTTTTGGCGTCCTTGAGTGCGATCTGAGCTTCCTCAAGGTAGCTCCTGTACCTCCTCTCGATTTCCAGCAACCGGCGGATGAAACTCTTGTTGTACTCGGTCATAATGCATGTAAAACGAACGGTATCATTCATTGTTGAAGGAAGTTTGGAGTTTATTAGGTTTTAAAGATTTAGGGTTTGGAGTTTAGGGTGGAGATAGTGATATAATGGAATAGTTATTGAGATAATGCATGAATTTATACTTAGTAATGTGTCGTTTGAGTTGTTTTTTAAGTAATATGTTTAGGAAGTTATGCCATATCCTTTTCAAATCTTATAACCCTTCTCATTCCATATATTGTCCTTTCATATGTAGGGATTTGGCAGTAATAATGCATGCTTTGGAAGCATAATAAGGGGCAGTAATAATGCATGCATCTAGTAATATATATATATATATATATATATATATATATATATATATATATATATATTTAAATCAACAACGGTTATTTAAAAAAAACCCGTTGTCTTTAGTTATAACAACGGTTTTTTCTATTGTAACCGTTGTTATAACTTTCCCACCAAAAATTAGTCACACTTTCTATAACGAATGTCTCGTAACGACAACGGTTTTTAACCGTTGTTAATAGTTTCACAACGGATTTCTTAGATAAACCAACCGTTGTTACAACTAACAACAGACGCTTTAACAACGTCCGCCTTTTTATATAACAACGGTTTTTGACCGTTGTTATAGCCTGTATCTGTAGTAGTGTTCTAAAAGTAATACTATATCATCACCCATGATGAGTGATGAATTTAACCTGACCTCGTAGATTTGAAGAAACAAACACTTAATCTGATCAGAAAGAAACATTTTTCCTGCGTTATTTGTGGCTCTTCAACATTTTCTCCCACTCTGTCTTTTAGAAATAAACCTCTTTCCTAAAAAGATAGCATCACGAGCCACAAACACTTTGTTCTCATGACTATGTAGGATAAATACCACATGTTTTCTTTCGGACAAATTACAAATCAGGTACTCTACCTCTCCGTATCTAATACGGAGTGAATGCGATTGTTTATATGGTACTTTGATTTAGTGGGAAAAAGTAATTAGCAGACAAAATAGAAAGACCCCAATAGAAAAATAAAGTGGTTCAATAAAACTTGACAAATATCAAACCATATCGTATAGGTTCGATATCTCTTTTCAATCACACCTTATCAAATAATGTGTGTTAGGGAAAGTTAACCTGTGATACTATATCATACTTCTTTTGGTGAAAAACAAAAATCATTACTTAGTTATTTCTTTCCACGATCGGATTGTGAAACTTTGATCTTATAATCTTATTGGTTATCACATTTACTTTAAAAACTCTTTGAACTCATCAAAGGTTTCTCTTTATATCTCGTTTAGTAGATATACCAGTATTCACCTAAATCAATGATAAAAGAAAAGAAGTAATTATAACCTACTCTGGTTGAGATTGTTATTCGATCATACACACATCCACATGTGATTAGGATCAATAACTCACATGCTCGATCTCTTTTAAAAAAAATATGAGTCATCTTGCTTTGAATACAAGATTCGCATATATCATAAGATCATAATCAAATGATTCATGAGAACTAGGCAACACTAGTCTATGAATGCGATTTTAATCCAGAACTAATTTGATCGGGGTCACCAAAATAATTTGAACCTTTTATATTCTATATGATATATAAATTTATCTAGTTTAGGTCAAGAATAATCAATGATTGGATTGGTATAGCTATAGATCAAATCCATGACAAATTAAGGCACAACATTTGTTTATATCACAAGAGTGAAACCCTATGTGTCTTACATAAAACTTTTATTAAAGCACAATTCTAAACCCTAAAACTAGATTAAATACATAACAACATGCATATGTCTCATAATGAAATGACAACTACTCTAGTTCCATTTCCTGTGTAAATGTTGACATTAGTTTAAGGCTAATCGTCACACGATTATCATCCCATGTACCAAATATAATTATGATACCCACTATCGATATCAAATATTGATGAAGTGGTACAAGTATAACTAATGTCAATCATATAGATATCTAGAGAAGAAGGACCCTTTTAGGTGTCACACACCCAACTTTCTTATTCTCCAATATGCTAGGGGTATTATCTCTACTAATGTCATACATATATAAAATTAGCAATAAGTTTGGTTAGAATTGGCATCGCACTAAGGTTTGGTGTTGCTATTCACAATAGCTTAGCATTAACCTTTGTCTTGAGTCAATTCTTTAACCAAACCAAATTCCTTCTTGAACCTCGCCCTAATCTTAACTATTAAGATATATACATCTCTCTTAGAGCTCCCATTCACTTCTAAGAAACTTTATGAAGTGAATGTGGTAATTGGTTAATCATGATTTCAAGCAAATCATATTACCAATTCGTTCCAACGTTTTTACGTACTCAAACAATTTAAGTATGTGTAACCATTTACATCATGAGCAATAATATTGTAGCACCGTTGTTGTAAATAAAATGATATTTCAAAATCAACACACTTTTGACTAAGCAAATATCCCGTTCATACTCTTCACAAGAGACCCTTACAACGGACAATACGAGGATCAAAAGAATTGAAAATTTTTGTCATTAGCTACGGTGGTAAAACGGAGAAAAGTTGAATAGTCGAAAATTTAAGTTACCGTATACTCTTAGGAAACTATTTTCATGCATAACGAATTAGCGATTCTATAGATTGAGGAGCAAATTGAATACTAGTCGTTGCACGATAAAATAATAAAAAAGGAGTAAGTGGGAAAATTAATCATTCATCGTAAATGAATACTTGAAAAACAATTTTATCAAGTTTGAATACCCATTTATATAATGATCTCTCACCTAAATTATATAAATGATCCCGAGGCCCGTCTCTAAATAAACCCCGGCCCGGTGATGCCAGACATACGAGATCTAAATAAATTCGGTGAGTCAACCCTTTGACTGATTCTACACTTAGAACTCTCGGTCGATAGATTTCAAGTAAATCTATCTCCTAGCCCTGAAACACAAAATTGGGTCCAGTGACGCCAGACATAACAATCTTGCAATTCCGTTGAGTCCAACCAACTTTTACGTGGAATAACATTTATTTCCATACTTACCCGACGTAAAAAGGGAACACCGCGGTGAGCCGTACCTGCCCCCTAATGAAGAAAGGATTCATAGGTGTTACTAATTGGAAGGACTAGTCTCAATATTTAAACAATGTGAGAGATTTTGTCAATTTATTATCAATTCCCTTTAATTGAACTAAAGCGGCGAATTCTCAATAATTTTAATTGACAATAGTCGTAAAACGAATAAAAAGCATGTAATGGCGATTTGGCATGAATGCATATAAAAATGTAAAAAACAAATCCTAGTATGGCATCATAATCTAGTTAATCTAATTAACTATTACAACTCCGGAAACCAACTCCTTGGTCCCTTAAACTTCACTGGAACGCCTTCCAATCTAGCTTGGTCTTTTGGAAACTCCGCTCTTCATCGGAACTCCTTTCCGAAAGGCACCGTTTTTAGGACCCCGCCGGTCTTCGTAATAAATAATTACAAGTATAAAAAAATTAATTACATATCAATTCCTATTATACATTTGTAAAATAAAGATAAAAATAAATCTATTAATATTACAAGACGGCGATAGGAGATTGCATTTAATTACAAACCAAACCGATATTCTCATACATTTCGGGCAATACCGATTTCTAACTAAGGCCATACTAGACAAATTACATTAATAAATTACATAAAATTAAATGACATTCATTTAAAAAAATGCAGAATTAAAATCATATTTAAACATGCCCTAAAATGCCAAATCGCCCTATAAACCATCGGTTTGATATTAAGCTCGAAATTTTAGTTAATTAAGCGATTTTTAACCATTAAAAATCACAAATTAGTACTCAAATCAAATTTAAGCACAAGATGGCTTCCTAACCTGTTTTGAGACTCAAAAATTCGTCTTCACTAATTTCTTGGCGATTTCATAACCTTTTATGAAAAATTGCTAATTAAAACATATTTAATCATAACTTTTATGAAATAAATCCAAACAAAATAATAAAATTTTGAAGTAAAATTTTGTTTATACTGGAACATTTCCAGGAACTTAAAATTTCAAAAATTTTGTCCAAAAATTTAATTTGTATCAAATACACAATTTAAACACGGTTTTCGCCACTTTTACGATATAATTATAAATTAAATATAAAAATTCGGAAAAATCACAAAATGAAAATTTTTAATATTCCGGAACATTTTAATGTAAAAAATTTGACCAAAAAATTTCGATTAAAATTTGAGAAAATTATGGTTACGTATTATCGATTTTATCGCATAAAAACCAATAAACATGCAAAAATTAATCAAATTAATTTTCTAAGTTTACATGCAATGTATAATGCATGCAAGTAACGTTATATAAATTTTTCATGCCAAAAATTACATTTTATTAATTTTTAACCAATATAATCACATTTTACTCATATTTGACTATTAAAAATCAATAATCATGCAAAATTAATCAAATTAATTTTATAATTTTTTACTTACTCTATGTAATCCATGCATTTGAGAATATATTAAAATTTCATAGCCAGAATTAACATGCAAATGTTTTTAGTTAACTATTAACCAATTTTATGCATATTAAGACAGTCTTAAGACGGAAAAATCTATTAATTAGCAATAAAATTCCATAATAACCAAATTTGACCAAAACCATTTTTAGGTCAGGATGTATACATGAAACCCTAATTTTCATGCCAAACATATTTGTACATAAAAATTACGATTTTACTAAGTCATCTTATAACTCGATAAAATGGTCGAAAATCAACATGCATGCAACAACTGAGCTCTGATACCACTTGAAGGTGCTAGACCCCTAATTACACTCTTCTAATTAGTGACAAAAATTACTGTAATCTTAGTCTTAAGAGATCTAGTTACATGCATGCAGAAAAGATCGCCTGAAAAGACGAAAGTAAGAAGTTCCTTATGTAATACTACGGATTTATGAGTCTGTGGGTACTCTATCGAGTAGGCCTTACTCTGTCGAGTAAGGGTAAGTTGCAGTTTAAAATAGTTTCTGACATGTTGGGTACTCGATCGAGTAACGTAGATACTCGATCGAGTAAGGGGGCACTCGATCGAGTACCTTAGCTACTCGATCGAGTAGCCGGTTTACGGGGGATGATTTCTCGGGTTTTGTTAATAATGCGATTAAGTATATAATAACTTCCGTCATTGTTCTTTAAACACTTTTAAAATCTAATCACTTTCAAAAAGAGAAATCAAAGTACGTTCTTCGCATCAATCGCATTGTTGGCAAATCTCGAAGCTTGAAAGGTCGGATTTTACCTTTGTTTATACCGTTGTGATCCTTGCGTCGAGGGTAAGACCTATATACCGTTTTTATAGTATTTCATTAAAGTTGGTTAAAGTTGGTTAAACCCTAATATTGGGAATTGGGGGTTTTGTTGTATTTTATGTTTGGTAGTGATTATATGTTTGTATGTTAGGAGGAGGATTCGTAGAGGAAGCGTTTTGATATCAGCTGTGAGATCGTCTGATTGTGTTGTGCTTTCTAGGTAGGGTTTTCCTACTCAGTATTAGTCCCATAATGTGTTGTGGTGTTTTGTGGTTGTTGAATATTATCATACTCGTATTGTGACGATTGCTGGATTTGGTTGCTGATATTAGTTGTGATTGATTGTATCTGTCTGTGTTCTTCGGGGTGCATCCCTGGCCGAGTGGAGTCACTTGCGGGAGTGGCTTCACGCCCATAATTTGCCTTCTGTGGAACCCGCCACAGAAGGGATGTGCACATTAATGGATTTGGGTTTATCGCTCGATGGAGATGAGCGGGGCTTAGGTGGGAACGGCTGCGGTCCCCCACGGCGCGAGGAGTGACCTCATTGCGATGGGCACTCAGGCGGGGCTACACACGTTAGTGTGTAGTCGGGATTGTGGAGTTGGGTTTAGAGTTCGAGAATATCCGTGATGATTGAGTGTTTTTGTTTCTTTGTATTGTTGGTTTATATAAATTGTGTGATTAGTATCGACCCGTTTAATGTTTTACAAAATCGTGGTGATCCATTCGGGGATGGTGAGCAGTTATTGAGCAGGTATGAGTCGAGTTACTGGGATAGCTGGGATGTGCCACGGTCTGATGATAGAAGTCTTTCGCTGTAGCTAGTAGTTTGATAAACATTTCAGTTAGCTGATTAGACAGTTGGTTTGAGAACATGTATTCGTATTTTGGTTTTAGTTTTTGGATTGTAACCTTTCACTAAAGTATTTCTATTTAAATGTTGTTTCGTTATTGTCTATTTGATTATCATCGCCTCGGGTAACCGAGATGGTAGCGTCCTTATACCTGAGTTGTCCTGGTAAGGCACTTGGAGTATGGGGGTGTTACAAAATGGTATCAGAACGACGATCCTGAAACCTGTAACCAATGAATCTAATGAATATAGGGAGTCAATTAAAATGAACCCGGGGTAAAGGTTGTAGGAGCTAATGCAAAGGCTTGGGAGACGTCCTAAAGTCGCGAACTCGCCCTACAATTTTGAACCGGTCACATGGGGGGTATATGTCAAGGTCGTATGTGATGTTTGTTAGTTTGCATGTGAATGTGGAGATGTATGCTGTAATTGTTGGATGTTTGGAGTAGAAGGGTTAGTTTGTGTATGAAAGGTTGGTGGAGTATATAGAACTGTTGTATGAACAAGAAACATGTTGCATGTTTACTATGTGGCGTTTGATAACATGATATAATTGTTTTGTTGATCATATGAAAAGTTTGGTAGAATCGCATGCTTAACTATTTTATATGTCAAGTTATAAAGTTGCATAGAATATGTTGGGATATGATATAGCATGCGGGTAGCATATTCGAGTTAGCATGACTCGATCGAGTGGGTCTGACTCGATCGAGTGGGTATTTGACGATTTTGCAACCAGAATCGTGTTTTTGGGCACTCGATCGAGTACCTCGGGCACTCGATCGAGTAGGGGGTCACTCGATTGAGTAGCCTGGCTACTCGGTCGAGTATGTTAGAGATCAGAAGGTCTTTTTGGGGTCTGATGTCGAGGCACTCGATCGAGTATGGGGGGCACTCGATCGAGTAGCCTCTTACTCGATCGAGTAGGTTTAGGCACTCGATCGAGTGTGTTCTGGGCAGTCCGATTTCGTGTTTTGAGGTTTTAGTGCGTATGTTTATGTCTACCCTTTCTTATATAGTTTCAAGATGCCGCCCAAGAGAAATGCTTTTTATGCGAGAGCTGAGACCATGAACATAGATGATATCGTTAAGATGTTGGAGCATCAAGATGCTCTTACGGAGGCCTTAAAGAGAGTGGGAAAAGATAAGGATAAGGAGGTTGATCACTCTAAGATCAGCCTCTATATAGCGAGGTTCAACCCAAAAGAGTACAAGGGGACCGGGGAACCAAACCTTCTTGACAACTGGCATCGTGAGATGGAGAACATACTAGACCTGGTTCACTGTCCTGATGAGATGAGAGTAGAGCACGCTACGTTCTACCTGAGGGAAGCAGCTGGTGAGTGGTGGGATAAGGTGAAGGTGAGTGCTAGGGAGATGTATGCGAACCAGGGCTTACCTGCTATACCTTGGGAAGAGTTTCGGAGGGCTATGAGGAAAGAGTTTGTACCGAACATGTGAGGAGTAAGCGAGAGAGGAGTTTGATGGGTTTAAGATGACATCCGATATGTCGATTCTTTGAGTACTACAAGCAGTTTAATGAGAAGTCTAGGTATGTTGAGGATATGGGTTTGAGTGAGGAGAACCCGGCGAGAGGTTTGAGAGGGGTTGACCCTAAGATCATGGATAAGATACTCAGTGGGAGTCCTTACCGATGTTAAGGAAGCTTATGAGAGGGATGGGAGAGCTGAGAGGTTGGTGGAGATGGCTCGGGAGAGAGTGGGTGTTGAGAAAAGAAAGGCCGAGAGTGAGGGTGGTGGCCAATCCAATCCAAGAAAGGCAACCACAATCAAGCTAGAGGGTTTTCTTCCGGGTCGGGTTCGATCTTCGGGGCTTCCTTTGGGCGTGGCCGTGTGAGTAGTAGTGGTAGTTGGGGATGACTTGCTTTGGCTGTGGCGGAGTAGGCCACAAGAGACATGAGTGCACGAGTGCACCGGAGCTTTACAGGGGATCGGCTCGGGAGCTATTCTCGGGGACCTGCACGAGTTATGCGAGCAATAGACCGTCCTGGGTCATGGTCTAACTGGGAAGTCGAGCTATCGGGGTGGAGGTAACCGCAACGGCGGTAATTCTTATCAGAAACCAGCTACGAACAACAACAACAATCAGGGGTCGGGTGCTAAGCCGACCACATCAGCCAGTACTGTCCAGGGAGGTGGACTGAAGACCAGTGGAAAGTTGTTCATGATGACAAGAAAGAAGCTGAGGAGGATGCACATGTTATCACTGGTACTTTTCTTGTTAACGGTATTCATACCTTTATTTTGTTTGATTCGGGGGCGTCTCAGTCGTTTGTATCTTCGAGTCATGTTAAACGGTTGGGTTTGAGGGTATATGAGTCTGTAAGTGAGAAAGTTTTTATACCTTCGGGTGAGTCTGTATCATGTGGGAGGTTGTATAGAGATGTACCTATGATAGTTGGGCAAGTTGATCTACCTGTAGACTTGCTAGAGTTTCCTTTTGACGGTTTTGAGATGATAGTCGGGATGGATTGGTTAGGAAAGTATAAAGCTAAGATAGACTGTCATCAAAAGAAAGTGTCTTTGAGAGGGCCTAAGGGTGTTAATGTGTCTTATATTGGGTTTCTGGTCAAACCCAAAGTTAAGTTGATCGCAGCTGTCACCTTGAAGTCTTATCTGAGGAAGGGATGCCCTTTGATCTTGTGCCATGTGAGAGATGACCGGATAGAGAGTCCGACAGTTGATCAGATACCAGTGGTGGGAGAGTTTGCAGATGTTTTCCATCCCAGAGGAGATTCCGGGGTTGCCACCGAAGAGGGAGATAGATTTCACGGTTGAGTTGAAACCGGGGACGGGGCCAATCTCTAAGGCACCGTACCGGATGGGTCCTAAAGAGATGGAGGAGCTCAGGAAACAGTTAGATGATATGATAGAGAAGGGATACATTAGACCTAGTGTATCACCGTGGGGATCACCAGTTCTTTTCGTGAAGAAGAAAGACGGGAGTTTGAGGTTGTGCATAGACTACAGGGAGCTGAACCGAGTGACGGTGAAGAACAAGTATCCTTTGCCAAGGATAGATGACCTGTTTGATTAGTTGAGTGGTGCAGCAGTCTTTTCTAAGATTGATTTGAGGTCAGGATACCATCAGGTGAAGATTAGAGAGGTGGACATACCAAAGACAGCTTTCACGTCGAGGTATGGCCATTATGAGTATGTGGTGATGCCGTTTGGGTTATCTAATGCACCGGCTGTGTTTATGGATTTGATGAACAGAATCTTCAGACAATTTTTGGACAAGTTTGTGGTGGTGTTTATCGATGACATCTTAGTCTACTCTAAGACTAAGGAGGAGCATGAGGAGCATCTGAGGATTGTGTTGCAGACTTTGAGGGAGCATGAGTTATATGCTAAGCTGTCCAAGTGTGAGTTCTGGTTAGAGAAAGTTGCTTTTCTGGGGCATGTGATCTCTAAGGAGGGAGTAGCTGTGGATCCGGCAAAGATTGAGGCAGTGACAAAGTGGGAAGCACCAAAGAACGTTGCTGAGATCAGGAGTTTCTTGGGTTTAGCTGGATACTACAAACGGTTCGTGAAAGATTTCTCCAAGATAGCTAGACCTATGACAGCTTTGATGAGGAAAGAGAACATGTTTCGTTGGGATGAGAGTTGTGAAAAGGCGTTCCAAACATTAAAGGAGCGTTTGACCACAGCTCCTATCTTAGCATTGCCTGAAGGGATCGAGAACTTTGAGGTTTATACAGATGCCTCAAAGAATGGGTTGGGATGTGTGTTGATGCAGAACGGTAAGGTGATTGCCTATGCTTCTAGGCAATTGAAGCCGTATGAGGAGAACTACCCTACACATGATCTGGAGTTGGGTGCAGTGGTGTTTGCTCTCAAGATTTGGAGACATTACCTTTATGGGGCGACCTTTAAGGTATTTTCGGATCACAAGAGTCTCAAGTACATCTTCACTCAAAAGGAGTTGAACATGAGACAGAGGAGGTGGATGGAGCTGATTGGCGATTATGACATGGATATTATCTACCATGAAGGGAAAGCCAATGTTGTTGCAGATGCTTTGAGTAGGAAGAGTGTACATTCCCCGTGTCGCTCTCTCTTTGATGAGGTTGAGAGTTGAGGTGGGGAAGTTTGGGATACATATGATGCGAGAGAGGATGTTGTGGGAGATTTGACAATGACAGCCTGATCTTTATGACGATATTCGAGGTAAACAGGCTTTAGATCCTAAGATGGTTGAGTGGAGAGCTGGAGTAGAGAAAGGGACAGTGTCTCGATTCTCTTTTCATACAGATGGTAGTTTGAGGTTCGATGGTAGGTGGTGTGTCCCTAATGATGAGGAGCTGAAAAAGACTATCATGACAGAGGCACATTGTACACCATATTCAGTACATCCAGGTGGTGACAAACTGTACAAGGACTTGAAGAACACGTTTTGGTGGCCTGGGATGAAGAAAGAAACAGCTGAGTTTGTGGCCCGTTTTTGACATGCCGAGAGTTAAAGGGGAACAGCGACGACCACAAGGTAAGATTCAGTCTTTAGAGGTACCTGAGTGGAAGTGGGAATCCATTTCTATGGATTTTATCGTGGGTTTGCCAAAGAGTCAACAGGGTAACAACATGATATGGGTAATAGTGGATCGACTGACCAAGTCAGCTCACTTTGTGCCAATGAAAGATACATGGACTAAAGCACAATTAGCTATGGCTTATCGAAAGAATGTGCTAAAGTTACATGGAGTCCCTAAGGACATAGTGTCCCGAGAGATGCGAGATTTATCTCAAGGTTTTGGAAAGAGTTGCAAGAATCTTTGGGAACAACTTTGAAGATGAGTACAGCTTTTCATCCTGCGCGACGACGGTCGACCGAGAGAACAATCAAAACTCTTGAGGATATGTTACGAGCTTGTGTGATGGACTTTGGTGGTAGCTGGGAACAGAGGTTGGATTTGATAGAGTTTTCTTACAACAACAGCTATCACACTAGTATTGGCATGGCACCGTTTGAGGCTTTATATGGGAGGAGATGCAGGAGTCCGATTTGTTGGGATGACAAAGTCTTGAGGTAGTGGTTCTAGGACCAGAGATGGTACATGAGATGGTCGAGCAGTTAAGATGATCGGGAACGGATGAGAGCGGCTCGGGGTAGGCAAAAGAGTTATGCAGATCTACATCGCCGGGATATAGAGTTTCAGGTTGGGGATAAGGTTCTTCTGAAAGTGTCTCCTATGCGTGGGGTTATGAGATTTGGGAAGAAAGGCAAGCTGAGTCAGAAGTTCATCGGGCCTTATGAGATCTTAGAGCGAGTTGGGGAGGTTGCATATCGTCTGCTTTACCAAATAAGCGTTAGAGAGAGTGCATAATGTGTTTCATGTATCGCAGCTGCGGAAGTATGTGAGTGACCCGTCACATGTGTTAGAGGCAGAGAGCTTAGAGCTAGATGAGTCCTTATCATATCTTGAGGTACCTAAGCAGATTCTTGACCGGAAGGTTAGGAAGACTAGGAGTGGTGAGACAGTTTTGTTATGGTATGAACTTCTAGGACGAAGTTCTTTTTTAGGAGGGAAGACTGTAATACTACGGATTTATGAGTCTCTAGGTACTCTATCGAGTAGGCCTTACTCTGTCGAGTAAGGGTGAGTTGCAGTTTAAAATAGTTTCTAACCTGTTGGGTACTTGATGTGACCATAATTAGTGCATATTTAGTCCCCGAATTAGCCTTTTTCCATGCTTTTTAGTGCATATTTGGGTCATTTATTGTCTTTAGTTCTTTGTTTTGCATATTCTTTGAGATTTTGATCCCTTGGTAGGAAAGGAGTAAGAATCTTGCATTTTCATGGCAAAACGACACTAAATTGATTGAATTCAATGACCAAGCATCAAGGAGAGACAAGATTAGAAGGCCTTTGTACATATTATAGTAGTTGGGCAATGACGCGAAAGGATCCTTGCATCCCCGAGGAAATCCCCAAGGATTTTATGAAGGAAAGGAAGAAAAGAAGAAACAAATGAAGCTGTCCAGCAATCCGTGCGGATTGACTGGAAGACGCCCGTCCTCCACAGCACAATCCGTGCGTCTTCATTCAAAGACGCCCGGGCAAAGCCCCACGAATCCGCCCGTCCCGAGCTTAAGACGCACGGATTCCAGCCCAGCACAAATCCGTTTCTTCAAGCTTCAAAGAAAGAAGCCCTTCCTTCGAAAAATACCGGCGTCTCCCTGCTCAAATCTCAAAAGTGTAATTACTAGTTTAGCCCTTAGTTAACCCTAATGAATCCACCTAATTTCCACTATAAATACCCCATTAGTCTAATTAGAAGAGCATGTTCTTCTTATCAATTCTTAGAGTAGTTAATATCAATCAAATCTCTCTTTAGTTTTGTAATCAACAATTAATCAAGTTTTAATACAAGTTTTATTTCCTTAATCTCTCTTTTGTTCATCCTTTATTTTGGGTAATTGAAGATTATTTGGGTTATTATTGGGAGATTGACAACCTCTCAATCAAGCATCAAGTACTTCTTTTATTCTTGCTTTATTATTGGAATCATTAGTAGGTATAATCCTCTTAATCCCTTTTTAATTATTGTTAATTACCTTCATTTATTCATCATGTTTTACTTTGTTGGTATGATTGACAACCTTGCTAGCATGATCAACATGATAATGAGTGAGTAGTCACCTAGCTAGGGTTAATGGGTAATTAGGGGAAACCAACATGAGGAATGATTCATGCTTAAATTAATATGCTTTCATGGTTTATTTGCTTGCTTGTTTTGATCTCAACTCATGCACATGTTATGTTTGATGAAATGCGAGCCTATGAATCCTTGCATTTTTTGCCCATCACCTATCTTTTCAATGAGACTTGTAAGACATAAACCAACTCGAGTCTCATTAGACCATGCATGTTGTTGAGTAGGGAAGATTAAGTCGACTTGTAGGTGTTGTACAATCTAATCGATTCGGCTCCGGGACCCAAACTTTCCTAGGATTGTCAGATATAACCCAACTCAATCCATCACAACAATAATTGCTTGCTTATAATTTGAGAACATGTTTGTATGATCAATTCCCATGATTCCCCTATGACCCCATGACACCCTAGTGCTTTTTATCAATTGTTTACAACCCTTTTAATTCATCTTGCTTATTTACTTTTATTGCTATTTAGTTTAGTGACCTTCTACATCAACCCAAACTGTGACACCCCTAAGACACCACTAGTTTCAATAGAAATCTCATCTCAATTCCCGTCCCTTGGGATCCGACCTTTACTTGCCTCTTTACTAATTGTAGAGTTGTTTGTGAAGTTATAAATTGTGTTTTGGTCTAGGTGCTTCCAACGACAATTGTTCCGAAAAATAGAATATAGCTCCGAGTCCGACCAAAAATGGCGCCGTTGCCGGGGACGGTGTTATCTTGAATTAGATTTTCTTATATTGTTATTAGTTGTGTCTTTCTTTGCCTTGGGGAAGTAAAACTCCTCAAGGTTTGTTCTAATTGTTTTCGAGTTGTTTGATATTTTGCATGTCTAGAAGGTCACAAGGTGATTTGTTACCTTTTGATCGTGAAATTGAAAGAACTTTGACAACCAATAGAAGACTTGCTAGGAGGAATTTGAGAGGTATTGGTGAGGTTGTAGATATTCAACCAACTATTGAGTTCATCAACCCTTTTGCAAGAGAAGGTGAGGAGAACCCAACACAAAATACCACACAAAATCAACCCACAATGCCTAAGTTTTCATCACATTCCGTACCCACCGAGGAGAACCTACCCAACGGTACTCCCACACCACAACATCTAACCGGAAATTTTATTGCCAAATCCGCCTTTATCCAATTAGTCGAAAGGAGCCAATTTGGGGGGATGCCTAGTGAAGACCCTCATTCTCATATGGAAACCTTTTGCGACTATTGTGATGCGATTTCTCCAACCGGTGTAACTCAAGACCAAATTTGATGGGTCTTATTTCCTTTTTCTCTAATTGGCACCGCGAAACAATGGTTGAAGGGCCTTGATAAGGCCACTCTCGGAATTGATTCTTGGAAGAAGTTGGCTCTAGCTTTCTACAAAAAATTCTACCCACCGGAAAAGACTAACATGCTAAGAGCTCAAATTACGGGTTTTAAGCAAAGGGATGAAGAATCTTTGTATGAAGCTTGGGAGTGGTTCAAGGGAATTTGTCGCTCATGTCCTCACCATGGACTTAGCGAGTGGTTCTTGGTACAACAATTTTGGAACGGTCTATATGAAAATTCAAGGAACATTCTCAACATGGGATCAAATGGAATGTTCACCGAAGTTGATGACAATCAAACATGGAACAAAATTGAGGAAATGGCGGTCCATAACTCACAATATAGTAGACCTCGCAAGGCTACTAGAGGAGGAAAGCATGAAGTGGACTCCGTTACTCAATTGGGTGCTCAACTTAGTGCTCACATTGACACAATCAATTTGAAGTTTGAAAAAGCTATGGCTAGACTTGAAGAAGCCTCAAAATCACAAAAGCATCATGTTAATGCCATGACGGCATCTTCATCAATCCCAAGTGGGATATGTGAGAATTGTGGAACTTTGGGACATGACCAAAATGAATGTAGGGGAACAAATGAACAAGTGAATGCTTTCCAAGCATACAAGAGTGGTACCCCTTATTCCAACTATTACAATGAAAACACCAAATTCCATCCAAATCTCTCATACAAAAGCCAAAATGTTCAAAACCCTCAAACAACATACACCCCACCTCCCATGAGAAACCAAAATCAAAGACCCTTTTACAACCAAAACCAAGGTTACCAAAATCAAAATCCATACAATCACCAAAATGACCAAGGTTTTGATGTCCAAAAAGCGGTCCTCCAAATGCAAAAGAATCAACAAGAGTTTTTCACTCAAATGCAAAAAGATAGTCAAGCAAAGGAAAACACCATCAACAACATTCTAGCTCACACCAAAATGTTGGAAACCCAATTGACTCAACTAGCATCTTCAAGCTCACAAAGACAAAAGGGGCAATTACCACCTCAAAGTAATCCTCCAAGACATGAAACGGTTAGTGCCATTCACTTGAGAAGTGGTACAAGGTATGAAGCACCGAAGAAGCAAGTTGAGGATGAAGTTGTGGAAGCTAGTGATAAGGAAGAAATTGTGCAAAACTCCAAAGATGGAGAATCATCAAAAGAAGAAATTTCAAAGAAAAATGAAGACAAGGTCAAGGAGAAGGAGCCCATTGTGATTAGACTTCCTTTTCCAAGTCGTCAAGCCAAGCCCAAATTTGATGACCAACTTGGAAAGTTTATGGAAATTGTGAAGAATTTGGAAGTCTCGATTCCTTTCACGGAATTAATCAATCACGTGCCGGCCTATGCAAAATACATGAAAGACATCCTCACAAAGAAGAAGTCGATCCGGAAGCTTGAGACTATCGCCTTCACTAAGGTGAGTAGTGCAATACTTCAAGGGAGTTCACCTCTAAAACTAAAGGATCCGGGAAGCTTTTCAATACCGTGTACCATTGGCGACACCACGATCAACAAAGCCTTGTGTGATCTATGGGCTAGTGTGAGTGTTATGCCGTACTCGGTGAGTAAAAGGTTGGGGATGGGAGAGCTTAAATGCACCAATATCACACTCCAAATGGCCGATAGATCGACGAAGACACCATTAGGGATATGGGAAGATGTTCCCGTACGAATTGGGAAGTTTTTCATCCCGGTGGACTTTGTCATTGTTGACATGGAGGAAGACTCCAACATTCCAATCATTCTAGGAAGACCTTTCTTACACACCGCGGGTGCGGTGATTGATGTGAAACATGGTGAGCTCACTCTAGAAGTGGGAGATGAGAGTATAACTTTTAATCTTGACAAGACTATGAGAGCTCCTCGTTTGCATGAACCATGTTTCATGATTGATCATTATAGCCGGAAGGACGATAGGAAGAAGTCGGAACTCCAATGGAAGAAGAAAATTGAAGATGCTCCATTCAAAGAGAAAGTGAATTGTGACAAGGAGAGCTTGCAAAGCTCATCAAAATCAAGCAAAGAAGAAGAGGATGGCCTCATTGGCCGAGACAAGAAATTGGGAGAGTTGTCTCCACCAAATCAAGAGATTTTTAATGATCAACTTAATGAAGTTTGTGGTCTTTGGGACGACGAATTTGAAGGGATTTTCAATCCCTACATTGGTAATGCCATCGATCAAGACCGACAACAAGGGCCAAGGTCTATTGAAGAACTTTATCACGATAATGAACAAGCTTTTGATTACTTCTTCAAGGTGTTGAGCAACATCAACAACACCTTGGACATGCCCCCTTGACATCTCATCAAGAATGAGAGTTTGGTGAAGTCCTCCCTAAACCACCATTTGTAAATATTTCTAACTCCCTAACTTGCATTTCAATTCTTATATTGCATTTTTTGTTATTTTTGGATTTTTATACTTTGATCAAGATAATTGTCATGTTTGAGAGAAGTGAGGGAGGGACTAATAATTTCAATTAATGTGTAGGGCTTTAGCTTAGTGTGGGGATAGCAATTGCCTAGGCTATCCATGCCTTAGTAGTGCCCCCACAATGAAGAACACGAGATATGAAGAAGAATGAAAAATGACAAGGGATATGCAATGTACACGGATGGAACTGAATCCGGGTAAAAGGGGTCGAATCCGAGCGGATTTAGAAGAATCCGCCCGTCTTCAGGCAATCCGGGCATATTGGGTGGAAGACGCCCGTCCCTCTGAGCTGAATTTTTGAAATTTTTGACTGTAAGCAAATCCGGGCGTCCTGAAACAAAATTCGCCCGTCTTCAAAAAGCCGCCCGTCCTGAAAGAAAGACGCCCGTCTTTTTGGCTGAGGAAAACAAGAAAAATCCCTGTAAAGGAATCCGCCTGTCTTCTGTAAAAGACGCCCGTCCCGTGTTTGCAAATCCGAGCGTCTTTACTGAAAGACGCCCATCTTTAGGCGAGTTTTTCCCAACCCACAACAGGCCGAATCCGGGCGTCCCGAGCAAAAACCGCCCGTCTTGCCCCTGTATTTCAAATTTTTCGGGTTTTATAAACCCCCTCCCACATTCATTTCTTCATTCCTTCATTCATAACACTACTCATAAACCCCATAACTTCAAAACCCTCATCCTCTCCATTACAAAAACAAGATTCCTCAACAACATTCACCAAAATCAAATCAAAACATCCTTTTAACAACAAATCAATCACTCCTTTTTCAATAAAAATCAAAACCAAGCACAAAATCTTCAACCTTTGAGTCGATTTTTGAATTCATAAAGGCAAAGCCTTTCATCTTTAAATCGATTTGGGTACACTAAAAATTGAAGATTTTTCACTCTTTTCTTGGTTTATTCATCAATGGCAAGGACTAAGGGAGCAACAAAGGCAACAAAGGCAAAGGCACCAAAGGCAAAGACATTTTCATCAAGACAAAAGAGTCTTCAAGCAAAGAAAGCATTGGCTATGGTGGTAGCTAGCCCAAACTTGGAAGTGCAACAACAACAACCTCCCATGGGAGCAACAACATCTACTACTCCGGAAATTGATCAACTTTCGAACTATCCGGAGGTAATTTTCATTTCCAAATCCCATAGGGACACTTTTGCCAAGTTTGCTAGAAAATCATTTCTATCCACCAAGTTTATTTGTGAAGATACCTTAGATAAGTTGGGTGTCCTTGAGCAAACTGGAGCCTTCTTTAAAGCCATGGGGTTGGAGAAATTGTTTGAATCAAAAGAATTGACATACCCCTCCCTTACCTTAGAATTTTTGAGTTCTTTGAAAGTCAACAAGGTTGAGACTATGGAGACTATCGAGTTCCGTCTAGCTAATGTTAGTAGGCGCATCTCCTTTGATGAAATGGGTAAAGCATTGGGTCTTAGTGATTCACCGAGTTATTTTAAGAATGTTGGCAAGTATGACCCCGACCCTCTTTGGGAGGCGATTTCCGGAAGGAAATTTGAGGACTTTCATGCTAGTCGCGCTCTATTAGTCCACCATCCGGGCATTATAGTGTGGCACAAGGTCATAGGGAACACCATCATTGCAAGAAAAGACACCAACCATTTCACCAAACTCGATTTTGTTCTTCTTGAGTCGGCTTTGAACATTGGAAGGGAACACACCAAGCCTTTCAACTCGCTAAGGCTTTTGGTGGATAGATGGCTAAATATTGATTGTGGGAAGAAAGGCACTACCGTTATTGTGAATGGAGGCCTAGTCACTATCCTAGCTAAATACTTTGATCCAAACTTCAACAAGGATAGCAAGTATGAGGCGAAAGAGGGTGGTCATCTCATTGATATTAATACTATGATATACAAGTACAAGTGGGTTACCCATAACCCTCTTGACACCAAGTATGGATGGCTCACTAGTGAGGCTAGATCTTTCACTTTGCCTTCAAAGATTTGTCGATTGAGTGTCCATCGGACCAACTATCTACTTCCCCTTTCAAAAGAGGCCGAGTACATTATCCGACAACAAAAGGGTGAAATTGAAATGCCCTCCTCTTCCATTGTCACACCACCCTACCCTTTCGAGTACCAAGAGTTCAAGCCCGAAGGTGTTAAAGCAAGAAATGATTATTTGACTCTTCTTATGCAAGAGATGCACAAGCAAGCCTTCGAGGACCGGAAAGATGCTTACTTAGCTCAATATCCACCCCTCCTACACTTAGCTAGGCAAGGACTACTTGATCCTTCATGTCCTTTGCCTAGTTGGGCGGATAGGGAAGTCCTCTTTCCGAATGCATCTAGGGTTGTTCCGGGTAATAATGAGGTTGTCGGTAATGAAGAGGTTGATGATAACATTGATGAAGAAGCTAGTGAAGAAGGAGAAGAGGATGATGAGCAAGGTGAAGAAGAAAGTGAAGAAGAAAGTGGTGATGAGACCACTTCTAGTGAGGAAGGTGATGATAGTGATGATATGATGGAAGATTAGCAAGCTTTGGAGGCTCCTACCCTCTCGAGGTTTGTTCTACTTCTTTCTTTGTTTTAATTATTTTCTTGATCATTGTTGGAGTAGTCCTAGCACCATAGAGGACTCACACCTCGGTCCCATTGAGGTGTTCTCATTTTATTGTTCCCACATTTCAAAATCCAAAATGACAAAATTAGTTTCATGCATTGCATAGTGTGTGCATGAACTACACCCATCCTTGGGACATTAGCAATAATATCTAACTCGGTTTGGGGAAGTCAATGCATACACAATGGGAGGTAATCTAAATTATCCTCTCCGTCATAAACAAAAACCATGCATCATGTAGTGTAGATTAGTGTAGCTTGCATTTAGTGTAAAAATCATGCATCATGCTTGCATAATTTCCCATCATTTTGGCCATTGAGGACAATGCCCATATTAGTGTGGGGATGGGGAATTCTAACTTAACTTTTATTCAAAAATCCAAAAAAATTGAATAATTTCGAAAATCCATAAAAATTTGAAAATTGAAAAACCCTAAAACATGTTTATTTCCTTTTTAGTGTAGTCATGTATATATTGTTTGTATATATTGTGTTTGTTCTATCCTTGTTCACATTGATCGACTACGCCACATCCGAGACATGAGGATCATGAAGACCGCATGGTATGATCTTTCCAATCTCCTTTTTCCTCTTTATGTTAATGACTATGTGGCTTTATTTTGATTGATGCGGTATAACAATGTGAACTTAGGACTTGCATTTAGTTTATATGTCATATTAGTTGGTAGAATCACTTGCATTAGGATGTGTATATAATAGTTGCATCATGGCATATAGTTGCATTTAGATAAAATATTTTGAAAAATGCCTAATTGAGAACTTTGACAAGAGCAACTAAGCCATTACAAATACTTTTTCAACTTAAGACTTTGCCTACTATAATGGTTGTAAAACACCCTAGATTGTGTCATACTAGTGTCTTTTGACCCATGACCCAAAGCCTAATCAAGGGTTTGCATGTGAGTCACCTATTCCAACCCCGTGATGCGATGTGGACTTGGTTAACTTATCCAGGTGACCTTGATTGACCTTGTGGTAAGGCAACACAAAAATATTTTCTATCAATAAGTTTGAAGTGCTCATTTCGAAAATTTTCTCATGTGGAAGTAATTTAATGCTAAGGAAACCTCAAATGTTATGAAGTGTTGAAATGTTGAGAATTTTAGTTGTTTTGATGGAGGCGTACCACTTCGATGTGCTTTGGAGAGGGATCAATTGAATTGGGCCCCCACACGGTTGTGAATTCAACCGCCCAGAGACAGAGTGACTATCACCCCGAAAAGCTATTGTATAGAGGTTAACCGGTTGCCTAATAAGCGATTGGCGAAAGCAAAGGACACTAGCCAGGAAGGGACAAACCCCATCTTAAATTTTTTAAATGTGAAAGTTGAATGAGGTCAATTTTTGAATACTAGCCATATCCACCCTTTGTTTACAACGATTTGAGCATTTCATTCCCAAAAAGCCTTTTTGTCAAGCCACTTTGTCGAGCTTGGGACGATCCATGACCTTTACTTTTATAGAGAATTCGAGACTTGTCATGTCATATGCTACTAGCATCATAGGGATCATCATTCCATCACCATCCGATCGCCCTTGATGAAAGCATTTGGAAATTGAGGACGAAAGTAGTCTAGTTTAACACCATTTGGAGGTGATTTAGTGCCATCCTCTTAGCCTTAGTAATTTGTTGAACTAGTATTTGTGAAGGATTATATGCTCTTAAATTTGTTCCTCTTTAGTGCCTCCGCCACTTGATGAGGAAGTGGCTATTCCTTTTGTAGATGCATCCATTATTTGATTTTGTGTGCTTAATGTTTGGATGTGTTGCCATTTTGGCAAGACCCACCTTGCCTTGCAAGAAGGCATCCTACCTCATGGTTGTCTTGTTGTGAGTTGAAGGGGCGGAGTGAGACCCGCTAATTGTCTCATATCGGCTATGTTATTAGGTTAGTTTAAATAATGGTCCTAGTCTTTATCACCTCTTTACTCGGGACGAGCAAAGGTTCGGTTTGGGGATATTTGATGTGACCATAATTAGCGTATATTTAGTCCCCGAATTAGCCTTGTTCCCATGCTTTTTAGTGCATATTTGGGTCATTTATTGTCTTTAGTTCTTTGTTTTGCATATTCTTTGAGATTTTGATCCCTTGGTAGGAAAGGAGTAAGAATCTTGCATTTTCATGGCAAAACGAGACTAAATTGATTGAATTCAATGACCAAGCATCAAGGAGAGACAAGATTAGAAGGCCTTTGTACATATTATAGTAGTTGGGCAATGACGCGAAAGGATCCTTGCATCCCCGAGGAAATCCCCAAGGATTTTATGAAGGAAAGGAAGAAAAGAAGAAAGAAATGAAGCTGTCCAGCAATCCGTGCGGATTGACTGGAAGACGCCCGTCCTCCACAGCACAATCCGTGCGTCTTCATTCAAAGACGCCCGGGCAGCAAGCCCAGAAGACGCCCGGATTCCCTTGAAGACGCCCGGGCAAAGCCCCACGAATCCGCCCGTCCCGAGCCTAAGACGCACGGATTCCAGCCCAGCACAAATCCGTTTCTTCAAGCTTCAAAGAAAGAAGCCCTTCCTTCGAAAAATACCGGCGTCTCCCTGCTCAAATCTCAAAAGTGTAATTACTAGTTTAGCCCTTAGTTAACCCTAATGCATCCACCTAATTTCCACTATAAATACCCCATTAGTCTAATTAGAAGAGCATGTTCTTCTTATCAATTCTTAGAGTAGTTAATATCAATCAAGTCTCTCTTTAGTTTTGTAATCAACAATTAATCAAGTTTTAATACAAGTTTTATTTCCTTAATCTCTCTTTTGTTCATCCTTTATTTTGGGTAATTGAAGATTATTTGGGTTATTATTGGGAGATTGACAACCTCTCAATCAAGCATCAAGTACTTCTTTTATTCTTGCTTTATTATTGGAATCATTAGTAGGTATAATCCTCTTAATCCCTTTTTAATTATTGTTAATTACCTTCATTTATTCATCATGTTTTACTTTGTTGGTATGATTGACAACCTTGCTAGCATGATCAACATGATAATGAGTGAGTAGTCACCTAGCTAGGGTTAATGGGTAATTAGGGGAAACCAACATGAGGAATGATTCATGCTTAAATTAATATGCTTTCATGGTTTATTTGCTTGCTTGTTTTGATCTCAACTCATGCACATGTTATGTTTGATGAAATGCGAGCCTATGAATCCTTGCATTTTTTGCCCATCACCTATCTTTTCAATGAGACTTGTAAGACATAAACCAACTCGAGTCTCATTAGACCATGCATGTTGTTGAGTAGGGAAGATTAAGTCGACTTGTAGGTGTTGTACAATCTAATCGATTCGACTCCGGGACCCAAACTTTCCTAGGATTGTACGATATAACCCAACTCAATCCATCACAACAATAATTGCTTGCTTATAATTTGAGAACATGTTTGTATGATCAATTCCCATGATTCCCCTATGACCCCATGACACCCTAGTGCTTTTTATCAATTGTTTACAACCCTTTTAATTCATCTTGCTTATTTACTTTTATTGCTATTTAGTTTAGTGACCTTCTACATCAACCCAAACTGTGACACCCCTAAGACACCACTAGTTTCAATAGAAATCTCATCTCAATTCCCGTCCCTTGGGATCCGACCTTTACTTGCCTCTTTACTAATTGTAGAGTTGTTTGTGAAGTTATAAATTGTGTTTTGGTCTAGGTGCTTCCAACGACAATTGTTCCGAAAAATAGAATATAGCTCCGAGTCCGACCAGTACTCGATCGAGTGACGTAGATACTCGATCGAGTAAGGGGGCACTCGATCGAGTAGCTTAGCTACTCGATCGAGTAGCCGGTTTACGGGGGATGATTTCTCGGGTTTTGTTAATAATGCGATTAAGTATATAATAACTTCCGTCATTGTTCTTTAAACACTTTTAAAACCTAATCACTTTCAAAAAGAGAAATCAAAGTACGTTCTTCGCATCAATCGCATTGTTGGCAAATCCCGGAGCTTGGAAGGTCGGATTTTACCTTTCTTTATACCGTTGTGATCCTTGCGTCGAGGGTAAGACCTATATACCGTTTTTATAGTATTTCATTAAAGTTGGTTAAACCCTAATATTGGGAATTGGGGTTTTTGTTGTATTTTATGTTTGGTAGTGATTATATGTTTGTATGTTAGGAGGAGGAGTCGTAGAGGAAGCATTTTGATATCAGTTGTGAGATCGTCTGATTGTGTTGTGCTTTCCAGGTAGGGTTTCCCTACTCAGTATTAGTCCCATAATGTGTTGTGGTGTTTTGTGGTTGTTGAATATTATCATACTCGTATTGTGACGATTGCTGGATTTGGTTGCTGATAGTAGTTGTGATTGATTGTATCTGTCTGTGTTCTTCGGGGTGCGTCCCTGGCTGAGTGGAGTCACTTGCGGGAGTGGCTTCACGCCCATAATTCGCCTTCTGTGGAACCCGCCACAGAAGGGATGTGCACATTAATGGATTTGGGTTTATCGCTCGATGGAGATGAGCGGGGCTTAGGTGGGAACGACTGCGGTCCCCCACTGGCGGTGAGGAGTGACCTGTTGCGATGGGCACTCTGGCAGGGCTACACAAGTTAGTGTGTAGTCAAGATTGTGGAGTTGGGTTTGGAGTTCGGAGAATATCTGTGATGATTGAGCTGTTTGTTTTACTGTATTGTTGGTTTATATAAATTGTGTGATTAGTACTGACCCCGTTTAATGTTTTACAAAACTGTGGTGATCCATTCGAGGATGGTGAGCAGTTATTGAGCAGGTATGAGTCGAGTTACTGGGATAGCTGGGATGTGCCACGGTCTGATGATAGAAGTCTTCCGCTATAGCTAGTAGTTTGATAAACATTTCAGTTAGCTGATTAGACAGTTGGTTTGAGAACATGTATTCGTATTTTGGTTTTGGTTTTTGGATTGTAACCTTTCACTAAAGTATTTCTATTTAAATGTTGTTTCGTTATTGTCTATTTGATTATCATTGCCTCGGGTAACCGAGATGGTAGTGTCCTTATACCTGAGTGGTCCTGGTAAGGCACTTGGAGTATGGGGGTGTTACACCTTACATTACTTTCGGCAAAATATGGGCACAACACAAGGACTCCTTCCTTGTGTTGTTCTTGAGCTAAAAATATCATGGATGATCCTCCATCTCCAAATTTCTATAGTAGGAAATCTCCTTTTGGTTGCACCCAAGAATAGCTCAAAATATACTATTATTACTAACTAGATAACAGTAGTATAATCTTGTATATAATTACTACAAATATTATTAATCTAATAATATTTGATGTATATTATTATTTGTGTGAATTTTTATGATGATGATCAACAATTTGATCAAAGTTTTATGAGAAAGATGAAGAAAAACAATTTGTGGGAATTTTTTGTCTTAAATTTTATCATCATTTTGCATGTGATATGTGAGGGGGTATATATAGGTGAGGAAATATAAACAATTGATGGGAACATACCATGTGTTCTTAGTCAACAATATTGACAAGTGTTTGTCACATTTCCTCACTAAAAATCGGTCCATATGGACTCAACCGGTCCATTTCGATTTCCGATATTTGTCCCACAAATGCTTATAAGTCTTATATTTAATTATAAGATAATTAAATATTAATTTGATTATTTAACACTTATTAATACAAATTAACCACTAATGACTACTCAACTATTAAGTAATCATTAAACAATTTTATCACTATAAAATGTGTCAATGGAACTGTAATACTACGATTTTCCTAAGCTGGTACTCGCCCGAGTATGGCCTACTCGGTCGAGTAAGGGGTGTCGTGTAACCTGGTTTGGCTACTGCCCAGGAACACTCGGCCAAGTATGTGGAATACTCGGCCGAGTAGAGGATACTCGACCGAGTATACTCTATACTCGATCGAGTATCCGGTCTGGCGAGTAATATTTTAGCGGTTTGATTCGGTAGTAATTAGGGCGTTATATATTTCGTTAATCAGTTTCTAAACACTATTTACAAAACCTAAACCATCGTACGACAATCATAGTAATCGCATTCAATCCTTTAATCCGTTGTCGGTAAGTCTTTATTCCCATGTTTGATGGAGGTTATTTCTAGGGTTTATCTTTAATCATGAATTGGGGGAAATGGAGTTTTGCAATTAGTGATTGTGTTATGTGATTATTGTTTAGGCGAAGACTTCGTAGAGGAGCCGGTCTAGTGCTTGATTCCTTTCACTGCTGTTGTTGCTAAGGTAGGGTTTCCTTACTCAATTGTGCTTAATTGATTTGAGATGCTTTGTTGTAATGTGTATGATTGTGGTTCGCTGATCATCGCTGGAGTCTGGTGTGGTGGTGTTGTGATGGTTGTGATGGTGTTGTGATGTTTGTGGTTGAGTCACTTGCGGGAGTGGCTTCACACCCTAGTTCGCCCTCTGTAGAACCCGTCACGGGAGGGGATGTGCACATTAAAGGACAGGGTTATCGCTCGTTGATGAGCGGGATTTTGGTGGGGATTGGCTGTGGTCCCTCCACTGGCGGCTTGGGCTACCTGTTACGATGGGTAGTCTGGCAGGGCTACACTCCTTGGTGTGTAGTCGGTTACTGTGTGAGATCGGGAGACCGGGGACGGAGGATGATCGGCTGGTTACTTTATGCACTTGTCTTATTTTTATTATGCAGAACTGACCCCGTTGTTGTTTAGTAAAATCTGTGGTGATCCATCGGGGATGGTGAACATATTGTGACAGGTGATGCTTTTGGTGAGTTTGGGGCGGTCATGGGAGAGTCACCACGCCGGATTAGTTATCACTGTCATGAGTCTTAGCTGTTGTTTTGTAGTTGCTAGCATTTGGATATTTCTTCTGTTGGATTTTTAGACAATGTAACTTTTATAATTCTCGTACTTTAATAAATGTGTTTGGGACTGTTGCTATTGATATTTACTAACCTCGGGCAACCGAGATGGTAACAGCCTTGGTATGAGGGGGTGTTACAAAGTGGCATCAGAGCCGACGATTCCGGCACCTAAAACTAATAAACCCAAGGAACTTAGGGAGTCTAAATAAAATGAACCCGGGGAGAGTTGTTTGGCGCTACCGTAAAAACTTCGGAGACGTTCCGAAGTCGCATTAAGGCCCTTACGATCTCAAGCCGGTCACATGGGGGGACTGTTGTGTGTCGAGTCATGTGTGTGTAGTACTTGTGGCATGAGTCTTGTGCATGGTTGAATGAAATGATGGAGGAAGTGGAACGTGATAGTAGTTGAAAGATGTATCGAAAACTTGTTGATATTAAACTTTGAGCATGGAATTGTTGGCATGTTAAGTGTTTATTATGTGGCATTCAAAGAGTTAGTGCTACATGTGTATATCATCATGATGATGTTAATGTTTGGTTTGTTGGTAGTAGCATGCGATTAAGGTCATGCTTCTATATATATGAATGTCGTGTTTAATTTTCATGTGGTATGATAAAAGTTCAACTATGTATTGGTTTTTGGAAGTATTGAATTGTTAATGTTTGCTTTATTCATGGTCAAGTTGTTTTGTTTAGAAAATTTGATTTGTATGAAGATAGATTACGGAAGGGTTGTCTTAAAACTGTCATAAGTCGAGTTCTATAAATGATATAGATGTGATTCTAAGTTGAAGTGATAGTTTGTCTTCTTATGATTCTAACGATAGGTCACACGCCCAGAATGACCAAGTAACGAGTGAGATATGACTGTTTTACGAAAACTGGACGGTGCTGAGAACTGTGCCGATACTCGACCGAGTAGACCCTACTCGACCGAGTATCTTTCATACTCGATCGAGTATTCCATATTCGGCCGAGTAATCTTTCTATGATAATTCTGTTCAGCTTCTGGAGTCGTGAACTCGGCCGAGTAGTCTCATTACTCGACCGAGTATCCTGTCTCGACCTAGTATGCTAAGTACTCGACTGAATACCTCTTGGGACGGTTATTTTGAGTCGGTGGCTATGTTTTTACATTTGGTGAGAGTCGTAGGGTACGTGCACATGTTTATTATGGGTCTTAAAGCATTCTTTTATATATGTGACGGTCTTGATACGTAAGTTACCAAATGCTAGATAGGGAGAATGCCGGCTTATGAGGGATATGTGTTGGATAGGAAGGACATGAGTTATATGTGGTTGTGAGGGATAGTGGAAAAAGGAAAGGGAAGAATGATGAGCTAATCGAGGTAAAGAGCATGTTTTGTGAGATATGGTGAGTGATGTAGTCGTGTGTTGAGTAATATAAAAGTAAGTTTTTATGGGCAAGGGTGATATAAATGTAAAGAAATATGAGAATGCAAAGGTTGAGATGAGGAATGCGGATAGTGTTTAATTAGGAGGTGTAAGGGTTTATGGAGGGAGACGGTTAGGATTGTGTTGGTAAAGGATATCTGTGATGAAAGGTCGTTATAGAGGGATGGAAACGAATGGTGTATAGTGAGATCGAGTTATGCCGTGATGGGTAGATAGTGGTCGAGTATGGGAATTTGGAATATCAAGAGGTGAGCCTAGTGTGAAATTCTTTGGGCAATTAACGATATGAGGTGAATTTTTTGTTTTCTAGAGATACAAAATAGAGATACGACTAATTAAAAAGTAACCGTTAGTGTGTGGAATTGATGGTGACAAGTGTTAGTGAGTAGTATGATGAGAGAGGATCGGTGATAAGGAAGAATGAGAAGATATTTATATGAATTAATGAAATTTGAGTTGTGAAGCAACAAGAAGGTAATCGGATAATAAAGAGTTAGGTAGAAGAAGAAAGGATATGAATTATTAATTGGTGTTATTGCATGGAAGTATGTTGGGAGAAAGTTGATCAAAGTTATGGGGACATGAAAATAAGGAATCGTGGAATGGCACGATAGCATCATGGGAGGCTGGGAGTTAATAGTTATATAGGAGTTCCGGAAGACAGGTTAGCCGTGAGTTTCGAGGTATTAAGGGAGTAAGAAGCTGGCAGAGTGTTGCACGATATGAGATTTTGATTGAGAGTTAGGTGACGATACAATAAAGGATAAAATTGGAAATAATGTAGAGGTAAATTTTGTTGGTGGACTTGATGTTTGTTATATAAATACGTGATAGTAAGAGAGTGGTCACATGAAGGATAGTGGTGTTGTATTGTTGACACTAGTGGTTGAGGATGATGTTACTTTAGGGAAGTTAGTTGTTCTAATGGGGTTGATTTTGTGGAGACTGATTAGTATGTTTGGTTGTGAGGGAGTATAAGATGTGGATATATGAGTTATTCGCTGGTAGTTGGGTATTGATAATATGGCTACGTTCGCCGGATGGTGATAATTGTGTGTATGAGAGGACATGTTATGAAGGGCACCTGAGTTAAGTCCGGATGAGAGATATTCATTATCAAGTGGTGACTTACGTAATCAGGATTGGCTAGTTACATTCGATTATGGGTCCATGATATGTGTAAATGTTTGTGTGAGGTTCTGACCTCATGAGTCATGGTCTGGATAATATCCAGAAGGTTGGTATTTGTTATTTTTTTATTATGTTGCATCGTGATCTAGTAGAGCGGTTTTAGAAAGTCTTCTGGTCAAGGAAGTTGTATTCAGTCAGTGTTATGAGATTGTAAAAGCTGTGATGGCTATCGATATGGTTGTTGTGCCTCGAGTGGCGATCGGGGCACGGTAATTTGTGTTGTGATACGAGTATTTTCGTGTTGTCATAGATTGTTGTTTGTTTACTGCTATTTCCTGTCAGTGTCGGTCGGGGCATATAAACCGTTGTTTTGTTTCCCGATGTATCTTACCAGTGTCGGTATGGGTATGGTTCTGTTGGTTTTTATAGAGTAGGTTATGAAAGAGAGTTGGGTATGGTTCTGGTGTTGTCATGGTAGAGTAATATTCTGTTAATGGGACATAGTTGTGAGAGGCTGTTAGAGTACTTTTAATCTTGTTTTAGATAAGACGTTGGTGGACATAGTTGTGGCAAGTGAATTGTGGAACATGTGTGGTATGAACTGGAAACTACAGGTGGTTTAGCACCTTTTCTTGGGACAATGAGTACGGAGTTTTGGGACTTAGTATCATGTCAAGTTGAGGATGAGTTTTGGGGTAATAAAAGTGATGAACTTGAGAGGCTAATGTGAGTATGTGTAATATTTTGTGGATTGTGAGCTAAGATTGTGGAGATGAGTGTATAAGTATATAGAAGTATATTGTTTTGCGGTAATGTGGAAGAGATGGAGTGGTGGTTATACTGAGGATTTTATGATATATGTTATGTGAATACAGAACAATTGGAGGCACGAGAACTGTTAGAGAAAGAGAGCCTTAGATATAGGAATGGTTGTAGGTCTTGAGGTTGTAGTGGGTTATCGTTGACATGCGGTGGTAATGAGATTTATGGGAGGTATAGCAAATGACCTAGTATTAGTGAGTTACGAGGACGAAACATTTATCTTAGGAGGAGTAGAAGGGGAAAAGAGAGTTGATTGTTGTACATGTTATAGTACAATTGGAAGTTTGAGTGTTTGTAATGAGATTTGTGGTTGATTTTATTACACGTAATGGCAGTGCTCGTATTAGTATGATGTTTAGGAGTGTGAGTAAACTTCGAAAGTGTTAACGGATTGTGTGAGAATGTTTATGTGTGTGATTAAACTTCGAGGACGAAGTTCGTTTTAAGGGTGGTAGAATGTAACATTCCGCCTTGATGGTTGATATTGTCCGGTGGATTGTCTTGGTAATTGAGGGTGTTAGTGAGCGTTATGGAAGTAAGACAGAGTTGGCAACACTTATGTTGTGGGTATCCGATAGTATTGTGGAGTTAGTATTGGAAGTCTATGCTGTAGTTGAGACGATATCGTGATCCATGTTGTGGAAGGAAGCATGGTTAGTGGAGGTAGTGTTAGATGTCCATGTTTTATAGGTTGGGTTGGAACTTCGGGGACGAAGTTCTTTTTTAAGGAGGGGGGGGGGGGGGAGATTGTAATACTACGGTTTTCCTAAGATGGTACTCGGCCGAGTATGACCTACTCGGTCGAGTAAGGGGTGTCGTGTAACCTGGTTTGGCTACTGCCCAGGAACACTGGGTCGAGTATGTGGAATACTCGACCGAGTAGAGGATACTCGGCCGAGTATACTCTATACTCGACCGAGTATCCGGTCTGGCGAGTAATATTTCAGTGGTTTGATTCGGGAGTAATTAGGGCGTTATATATTTCGTTAATCAGTTTCTAAACGCTATTTACATAACATAAACCATCGTACGACGCTCTAATCACTCCGAATCTCTCCTCTGTCTCTGTGGACAATCATAGCAATCGCATCCAAACCTTTAATCCTTTGTCGGTAAGTCTTTATTCCCATGTTTGATGGAGGTTATTTTTAGGGTTTGTCTTTAATCATGAATTGGGGGAAATGGGGTTTTGCAATTAGTGATTGTGTTATGTGATTATTGTTTAGGCGAAGACTTCCTAGAAGAGCCGTTCTAGTTCTTGATTCCCATAAGTGCTGTTGTCGCTAAGGTAGGGTTTCCTTACTCAGTTGTGCTTAATTGATTTGAGATGCTTTGTTGTAATGTGCATGATTGTGGTTCGCTGATCATCGCTGGAGTGTGGTGTGGTGGTGTTGTGATGGTTGTGATGGTGTTGTGATGTTTGTGGTGGAGTCAAATGTAATATTCCGTCTTGATGGTTGATCTTGTCCGGTGGATTGTCTTGGTAATTGAGGGTGCTAGTGAGCGTTATGGAAGTAAGACAGAGTTGGCAACACTTATGTTGTGGGTATCCTATAATATTATGGAGTTAGTATTGGAAGTCTATGTTGTAGTTAAGACGATATCGTGAGCCATGTTGTGGAACAAAGCGTGGTTGGTGGAGGTAGTGTTAGATGTCCTTGTTTTATAGATTGGGTTGGAACTTCGGGGACGCAGTTCTTTTTTAGAGGGGGGGGGGGGGGAGGCGAAGATTGTAATAATACGGTTTTCCTAAGCTGGTACTCGGCCGAGTATGGCCTACTTGGTCGAGTAAGGGGTGTCGTGTAACCTGGTTTAGCTACTGCCCAGGAATACTCGACCGAGTAGAGGATACTCGGCCGAGTATCCGGTCTGGCGAGTAATATTTCAGCGGTTTGATTCGGGAGTAATTAGGGCGTTATATATTTAGTTAATCAGTTTCTAAACACTATTTACAAAACCTAAACCATTGTACGACGTTCTAATCACTCCGAATCTCTCCTCTGTGTGTGTGTGGACAATCATAGCAATCGCATTCAACCCTTTAATCCTTTGTCGGTAAGTCTTTATTCCCATGTTTGATGGAGGTTATTTCTTGGGTTTGTCTTTAATCATGAATTGGGGGAAATGGGGTTTTGCGATTAGTGATTGTGTTATGTGATTATTGTTTAGGCGAAGGCTTCGCAGAGGAGCCGTTCGAGTGCTTGATTCCCTTCACTGCCGTTGTAGCTAAAGTAGGGTTTCCCTACTCAGTTGTGCTTAATTGATTTGAGATGCTTTGTTGTAATGTGTATTATTGTGGTTCGCTTATCATCGCTGGAGTGTGGTGTGGTGGTGTTGTGATGGTTGTGATGGTGTTGTGACGTTTTTGATGGAGTCACTTGCGGAAGTGGCTTCACATCCTAGTTCGCCCTCCGTGGAACCTGTCACGGGAGGGGATGTGCACATTAAGGGACAGGGTTATCGCTTGTTGATGAGCGGGATTTTGGTGGGGATTAGCTGCGGTCCCCCACTGGTGGCGTAGGCTACCTGTTTCGATGGGTAGTCTGGCAGGGCTACGCACCTAGGTGTGTAGTCGTTTACTGTGTGAGATCGGGAGACCGGGGACGGAGGATGATCGGCTGGTTACTTTATGCACTTGTCTTATTTTAATTATGTAGAACTGACCCCGTTGTTGTTTTGTAAAATATGTGGTGATCCATTCGGGGATGGTAAACAGATTGTGACAGGTGATGCTTTTGGTGAGCTTGGGGCGGTCAAGGGAGAGTCACCACGCCGGATTAGTTATCACCGTCATGAGTCTTAGCTGTTGTTTTGTAGTTGCTAGCATTTGGATATTTCTTCTGTTGGATTTTGAGACAATGTAACTTTTATAATTCTCGTACTTTAATAATGTGTTTGGGACTGTTGCTATTGATATTTACTAACCTCGGGCAACCGAGATGGTAACAGTCTTTCATGCTGGGGTAGTCTTGGTAAGGTATCTTGGTATGAGGGGGTGTTACAGGAACCCTTATTAGCTAATTTTACAACCTCTTGTAAACTTAAATAGTTAATTACCTCCACCTCAAAACATACACACACAACGTATAAAATTAATTAATTAACTATTAATTAATAAATTCTAATCAATTTTTATTAATTAATTGTCGTATAATTAAATAATAAATCCCCTTGGCCCGAGTTCGTAACTCGTCATCAAATAATATATTCACAGGAATTAAAAGTCTATATATACAAGATACTAATTACACTATATCTCATATAAATAATTAGTTTATCCATTTGGGCATCATCCTATAGGTGTGACCTGAAGAGATCAGCTGATCACCGCCGTCACACGACTGTAATGTCAAACTCTAGTCAGCCAATCATTACCGATTAACGTTGACCAGCTGACAAATATATAAAATATAAATCCCTGATATTCCTTGTGCGAGATTTAGTATGTAAACGCACTATTGTGGAGGACACTCACTCCAACATTTTCTATTACCCGTGCCTTTGAATTTGTTTTATTAGAACAATTTTGGTCACTACTTTGTTATAGATATGGATAGCTTGGGATTTGTATGTGCATCAACATTAGCTCCGAGTTATTCATTCACCATTTGTATGATTGCTATTTTGTATGTGTATTTGCTTTGCTTAGGGACAAGCAAAGAGTTGGTTTGGGGTAGTTTGATGAGTCATAATTATATACACATTTATGCCTCCTCTTAATTGCTTTTGAGACGGTTTTGTACTATAATATGTTAATTATATGCCGTTTATATTAGAAATGTCGATACTTCCGCCTTTTGGTGTTTTAATCCAGATTGGATACATTTGTGGAGCAATTGGATGATAATGAGCACCGCGGAGTCGGCAAGACAGAGTACAAGAAAGATGGCACAAGAATCAAGAAGAATGAGAGGAGAGAAAACGCGAAGAAGCTGAAGTTGTTGAACTCACTCGATCGAGTGTGTCAATACTTGGTCGAGTATCCTAGTCTACGCACTTTTTATGAAACTTTCCTTCAATCGGTTTAATTAATTATTATGTTATTGTATAAATAGGAAAGTCCTACACAATAATTAGGTTATGCTTTTCACTATTCTAAATCCTTAGTTTAGTTTAGTTTAGCTTTCCTCCCCAAAAACTCTTTTATATTATTGCTTGCAAGATCGTTCATACCTATAATCTTATAATTAATCATTGTTCGGTATTTCTAATCTCTATTCTTATGTTTTCTTTAATTATGTTTATCGTTCTTTCTATTATTATGCGTAGCTAATTCTCCATCTAGGGTTGAAGGGGATCAATGATTATTAATTAGGGTTAATGAATTTATTAGATGCTTAGATCGACTATCACCTATTATTTGTTTATCAATCTAATTGATTAATTACCGTCCGAGGTTAATTAGTTAGTGTCGCGAATTAGTATTATTGCCGACCGGATTAATGCTAATAAAGGCTTACAATAATTAGGTAGAACGACTTAGTCATAGCGACTGCATGCTAAGTGTAGATCTAAAGGATATATAGTACCAAAAAGACATATAGCCTTAGATAGTCAGTCCATGTTAGTTAATTGACCCTAAATACCCTAATTGATATTCATTGTGAACCAGAATCCCTATACTTCTTTTATATATTTGATATCGTCTTGATTTACAATCGTTTAGTTTCTACAAACCAAATAAATCAACCTTGTGACCTAATAGTCTAGAATATACTCATAGGTAATAAGTAGTTTGTCACGTTTCCTTGTGGTTTGACCCCTGACTTCACTATCTGCATTCTTAGTATTCGTTTGAAATTATTTTGATTAAGGTTATACGACTTTAGCCTTATCAGTGTCTATGGTGGTTGAGCAAGTGGATTTACCAGTCAATCTGCTTAAGTTTCCTATGGATGGGTTTGAGTTCATAGTCGGGACGGATTGGTTGGGTAAGTACGGGGCTAAGATACACCGTCATCAGAAGAAATTGTCTTTAAAGGGGCCTTAGGGAGTCAATATGTCATATAGAGGGTTTGTTGTGAAGCCCGAGATGAAGTTGACTGTAGTGATGATTTTAAAGTCATGTTTAAGGAAGAGGTATCCTTTGATCCTTTGCCATGTGAGGAATACTCGAGTAGAGGGGCGATCATCAGCAGAGATACCAGTGGTTAGCGAGTTTGGCAATGTCTTTCACGAGGAGATACCAGGGTTACCTCCCAAGAGAGACATTGATTTCAGTGTTGAACTTAAACCGGGAACGAGACCTATATCTAAGGCTCCTATCGTATGGGACCAAAGGAGTTGGAGAAATTGAAAAAACAGCTGAACGAGTTGTTGGATAAGGGATACATTCGACCTAGTGTATCGCCTTGAGGTGCACCAGTTCTGTTTGTGAAGAAGAAAGACGATAATATGAGGTTGTGCATCGATTATACAGAGCTAAACCATGTTATCGTGAAGAATAGGTATCCTTTGCCAATGATTGATGATCTTTTTTACCAGTTGAGTGTAGCTGGGGTGTTCTCCAAGATTGATCTGAGATCGAGTTATCACCAGTTGAGGATTGCAGATGAGGATATTCCTAAGACAGCTTTTCGATCGCGGTATGGTCACTATAAGTACGTGGTGATGCCTTATGGGTTGACTAATGCACCGCCAGTATTCCGTTTCTGGATCGATTTGTGGTGGTTTTCATTGATGACATCTTGGTCTATTCTAAGACTAAGTAAGAACACGAGAAGCATCTGAGGTTAGTACTGCAAACCTTACAAGATAATCACTTATACGCCAAGTTATCCAAGTATGAGTTTTGGTTGGAAAGAGTGGCTTTTCTGGGTCATTTGATTTCAAAAGAGGGGGAGTCAGTGGATCCTAGTAAGATCGAGGCGGAGTCTAGCTGGGAAGCACCGAAGAATGTCGCTGAGATCCGGAGTTTCTTGGGTGTAGCTGGCTACTACAGAAGGTTCGTAAAAGATTTATCTAAGATCTCTAGACCTATGACAGCTTTGATGAGGAAAGAGACCAGATTTTGTTGGGATGAGAGTTATGAGACGGCGTTCCAAATATTAAAGGAGCATTTGACTACAGTTCATGTCCCGACTTTACTTTAGGGAAGTGAGAACTTTGAGGTTTATACCGATGCTTCGAAGAATGCGTTGGGTTGTGTTTTAATGCAGAATGGGAAGGTCATTGCCTATGCTTCGAGGCAATTGAAGCCGTGTAAGGAGAACTATCCTACTCATGACTTGGAGCTGGGTGCGGTTGTATTTGCTCTAAAAATTTGGAGGCACTATCTATACGGGGCAACCTTTAAGGTGTTTTCAGATTATAAGAGTTTGAAGTACATCTACACTCAAAAGGAGTTGAACATGCGTCAAAGACGGTGGATGGATCTGATTGGGGACTATGATATAAATATCGTCTATCACGAGGAAAAGGCCAATGTGGTTGCAGATGCTTTGAGCATAAAGAGTGTGCATTCGCTATGCATTGTCATGTCACTGATGAAACAAAGGAATGAGATGACTAAAATGGGGATTCATATGATTCGCAAGGGAGATGCCATCGGTGATTTGACTATCAAGCCTGAACTATATGATGACATAAAAAGGAAACAGGAACTTGATCCCAAGGTTTAAGTGGAAGAGGATGGTAGAAGATGGTGTAATACCCTCCCCGTTAGGGACTTGTTGACCGTCGTTAACTGACCTTAGACTCATGTCTAGACCTCTTGAGACCTTTGTTGGTTTGATCTTACGTTATAATAACTCTTTGGATTATGAAGCTCGATCTAGCGTAGGATACTCGATCGAGTAGCTCAGTGACTTGATCGAGTAGAGGCCACTCAATCGAGTAAGTTACATACTCGATAGAGTACGACGAGTTCAGCGGTAAAATATATAACGTGAAGTAGTGAACCCAAAATCAGTTTTCATTTCATTTCTCCTAAACTTAATTGTCGATGCATCTCTCTCCTTCACCAACCTTCATTCCTTGGAACCCTTTGTACTTTGAGACACCATGGGGATATGAGGAATGAGTGAAGTAACGGTCTTGTCGCCGGAACGCTGAGCGTAGGTAAGTCATTATCATCATCATCATCGTCTTCCTTATTTTTGGTTGTGGTTGTGATTGGTAGTAATAGGGTTGTCATACTGTTTGTAATAGGTGGTAATGGTGGTTGCTTGTTGTGGACATGGGCCACCCGCGCGTTGGTTTCGAGGCGGAGGCACTTCTCCCACAGAACCTTGGTTTGCCAAAGCACGTCATTGGGCCGTTAGTGATTTGAAAGGCATTGAAACCGGTGAAAGGTTTGACAAGCCTGCATTTGTGGAGTCGCCACCAATTTTTATGGAAAATTGGAACCGTTCGAATACCTCGTGCCATGTCAAGACACAAAGTAATGACAAGAACACTAAGAACTCGTTATCCTTATCATTCCATGTCTATAATGATACTCGAAGATGCCAATGGACAATGATGTCCAGAGATAACTGGACTAAGGGGTGAGGGTATGTATTAGGAAGCTCTTTAATCAAACACCTAATCCCGCCCGCCTCGATAGCGGCCTCTACTAATGATTAGGGAAATCGTTCATATTTGATATTTCGTCGATGTAATGCATGTAATGCGACAAACATAGATTAATCCTAGCATGTGAAATTAGACTATGTCGGTCAACACGTGATTTAGCAAACAATGTGGTCGAAGTTAGAAGTTAGATTAATTACATGTCAAAATCATACAATTAAATCATACATAATAGTAATAAATGAATAATGATAAATGAATAAATAAAATTACAAACATTACAAGGGTTATTTGATCTATGTCAAAAGCACGCTTGAAAACAGGATTTCATAGAAGAAAATAGAAGGAAAAAAAATTAGAACTAAAATATGAAAATATGTCAGATTAGAGGTGATAATACGATTAATAGTCAATTTAAACCGTAATTAGAAACTACGTCAAAGCGAGAAAGAGTTCAGGGATAGAAACCAACCCAGAACAGGCGCAACATCTGCTACGTCCCTTGGAAGAGGCGCAACACTTCCTGCGTCTATTCTTCAGTTGGGCTCTGGCTGTGAAGTCAGAACCGCAAGATTGTTATCGTTCCTTGGTAGATTTACGTCGATTATTGATATATGACTCGAGTGGAAGTGATTTAACCAATTGTATCCATCTGGGCAAGTCATAAAACAAATTAAAAAATAGCGAGGAAATACAGTGATTTACATGAACTCGTGTTGCAGATACAAGAAAAGCGAAATTTGAGATTAAGAACGGAATTAGACAAACAAGACTCAAAATAACACTTATGTATCAAGTTGGGATTCAAGAACCTCGACACGAACAAGTCGAAACCCAGAAGAACCGATTTGAATTAAAACGGCGAAAACCCGCAAGTATTGAATTACTCGGGATTAAGGACAAATTAAATGTTAAAATAAGAAAGGAATTGTTAAAACATGGTTTACATACTGAAATAACAAAGAAAACAAAGAAAAAAACGAAAGAAACAAGAGGAAAGGAAAATTGTAGGAAGTCGAGGAAGAAGAAGAAGAGCATGAGCAGCAACAACCTCAGGAAGAGGCGCAACAGATACTGCGACTCTTCGAAGAGGCATAGCTGCTGCTGCGTTTCTTCTCGACGTCAGACCTCCGCTATTTTATAAAAACGGTTTTAAAAGATTTATTTTAAGACGGTTTTTGAACGTAATTTTGATATAGATCTTACATTAGATGATACAGAATAAAAGTACAATAAATAAATGGGATTTATACCCTCAAACTTACATGTTTGACGAAACGAGATTGAGTAAAGTTATCGTTTAGTGAAGTCGAGGAAGAAGAAGAGCACGAGCAGCAACAACCTCAGGAAGAGGCGCAACAGATGCTGCGACTCTTCAAAGAGGCATAGCTGCTGCTGCATTTCTTCTCGACGTTAGACCTCCGCCATTTTATAAAAACGGTTTTAAAAGATTTATTTTAAGACGGTTTTTGAACGTAATTTTGATATAGATCTTACATTAGATGATACAGAATAAAAGTACAATAAATAAATGGGATTTACACCCTCAAACTTACATGTTTGACGAAACGAGATTGACTAAAGTTAACGTTTAGTGATTGCTCGACACGAATATGCGTGGAAAGTGCCCTCGCTGGAAGATGTAAAAGATTGATTAAGTTGATTAAAAGTGGAGTTGGTCAAATTAGTCGGTGTAACGCCCCCATAAACCAATGTGCCTTACCAAGACCACCTAATGCATGGAAGTGCTACCATCTTGGTTATCCGAGGCAATGAATATCAAATAGACCATGAAGAAACATACTTAAGTACTTAAAAGAGTTTAAGTGATTACATTATCAAAACCCAAACTGTAAAAGAAAATACAAATGTTCTCAAAAAACCAACTAAGTGGAACTGCCTTAACAAACACAGCGGAAGACTAAAGACTCTGATATGTGATGACTCCATCCCCAGCTAGATCCCATGTGTATCCAAGATATACCTGTTAAACAACTGCTCACCACCCCCGAATGCATCACCACAGTTTTCAAAACATTTAACGGGGTCAGTTACTGATTACACAAAACACAATACAAAAGATACAACACACACAAGTTTCCCAAACTCCGTCACTACTCCACACACAGACTAGTGTGTAGTCCTGCCAGAATACTCATCGAAACAGATATTCTTTACCGCCAGTTGGGGACCGCAGCCATTCCCACCTAAGCCCCGCTCATCTCATCCGAGCGATAACCCATGTTCCTTAATGTGCACATCCCCTCTGTGGCGGGTTCTACAGAAGGCGAATCAAGCGCGTGAAGCCACTCCCGTAAGTAAATCCACTCAGTCGAGGACGCACCTCGAGAACCACAGACAAACAATCACAATCAACTAAAATATCAACAATCACCAATTCCAATATGATATAGAAAAATGTTATTAATCAACAACCACCAACAATCAATAAACCAACCAACATGTATGTAACCAATAACAGAGTAGGAAATCCTACCTGGAATAAGCAATCAGAAGACCGTCACAAGCAACTAATCAAAATCGTTGTTCAATGAAATCACCTCCTATCAAACATACAATCATACACTCACCATCTAATAAACACAATACTCCCAAAACCCCAAATTTACTCAATTAGGGTTTCAACCAAAATCAATGAAATAACATAAAAACTATACTAGGATCTTACCCACAATACGACGGTCTCAACGGCGTAAAGAACACAACGATACCACGACTCTAGCCCTTAGGATTTGATAGTAATGAGAGACAGAGAGAAGCAACGTACTTTGTTTAATCTTTGTGAAGTTTAGAAAAGTGTAAAAATGAAAAGAAACTGACGGATTAAGTTTATATATCTTTCTCACGTTGCTATCAAAACTCGTCAAAAACAACCCGTAAAACCATCTTACTCGATCGAGTGACTTTTATTCGATCGAGAGCCACACTTACTCGATCGAGTACCCATCAGCAGAACACTATTTCGCAAACCAAACTTACTTACTCGACAGAGTAAGCCCCACTCGATAGAGTACTCAAAGACATAGAAAACCGTAGTATTACAGTCTTTCCTCCTTAAAAATAACTTCGTCCCCGAAGTTCAACCCGTACTCAAAAACAAAACATACTAACTCAAACACGACACAACAACGCAACTAAAACTCAAACAAAACTCCCGATCACAACTTAAACCGACTCAAAACAACTACTAACTGTGCAAAGACTAACATAAAACCACACCAAAACCTTATGCGATCATCTCCTATCATGTTTTATAGTCTCTCGACACTAACTCCATACACTTCCAAATACCATCCACAAATGCCGCTAGCTTCGTCTCACTAACATATTATCCCCTAGAAAATCCAATATCAAGACACTCATAAACAGCAAACGGAATGTTACATTCTACCACCCTTAAAAAGAACTTCGTTCTCGAAGTTTACTCATACTCATAAACATCATCATCCAACTGTCAACACTATCGAACTCATAAACATCATCATCCAACTGTCAACACTGTCGAAGTATTCTCTCTTCCTAAACATCGCACTACTACAAGCACGGCCATGACCTTAATAATATCAACCACAACACCAATCCATCCTTTATTCTACACCAAGGCTCCAACTTTTAATTATACCGCAACATGTATAACCATCGAGCTCTCTTTGTCGCATCCTACTCCTCTTAAGATAAGTGTTACGTCCTCGTAACCCACTAATACTAAGTCTTTTGCTATACTTCCCAAAATCATCACCACCACATGTCAACGATAACCGACTATAACCTCAACAACTACAACCATTCCTATATCCAGGTCTCTATTCCTCTAACAGTTCTCATTCCTCTTTTAATTCTGCACTCCATCTAATCTATACCATAAAACCCTCAATAAAATCATCACACCAACTCTTCAACATTACCGCAAAACGACATACTCCTCTATACATGCTCTTATCTCCATACTCATAATTCACGATCCACAATTATTACACACACTCTCACTAGGTCCTCAAGCTCTCCTTTCTATTACCACAACTCATCCACAACTTAACATGATACTAATTTCCAACACCCTATATTCACTGTCCCAATAAAAGATTATGAACCACCTGCAGCTTCCAGATCAGTACAACACATGTTCCAGAAATCACTTGTCATTACTATGTCAACCAGTGCCTCCTCTAAAAGAAGATCAGAAGTATTCGAACAAGCTCTCACAATTGTGTGCCATCAACAGAATATTACTATACCATGACAACAACGGAACATACGCAACTTTCTTCCATATCATACTCTACCCTCACTCCCAAGCCTAAACTGGTACGAAACATCAATAAACAAAACAACAGTCTATATGTCCAAACCGAAACTCACAGGAAACAACAGTAAACAAAATAACAATCTATGTGTAACTGGTATATTCTTTCGAAAACTCGTATCGTAATCATCCTCCTACTCCACCACAATCGATGACGGCATCGTAACACCGCCACCAACAGCCGTACCGCAGCGCGAAAATACCCGCATCACAACACGAAGTACCATGCCCGGATCACCACCCGAGGCACAACAGCCACATCGATAGTCATCGCAACTTACACAATTTCCATAAACACTGACTTAGTATAACTTCCGGACAAGAAAATTACTCAAAACCGCTTTACTAGATCACAACGCAATATATTACACGGAATAAACAGATAAGAACCTCATGAATATCATCCATACCTTTTTCACGGAGTAACATTGATGTGAACATTATTTGCGCACATTTAGTCCCCTAATTGAGTCTATTTTGCATACTATTATAACATTCTATGGCCATTTTATCCGTCAAAACCTTCCTATTTGCTTTTCTATCGCATTCTATATGTTTTGTAGGAAAGAAGAAAATAAGGCGGAAATTCCCTTTTTCGTGCGTATTCGGAAGCTATTTGACGATATTTGATGGACTAGTATGAGGAGGAAGCAAGAACTAAAGACCAAGCCTACAAGAATAAAATGAAAGTGAAGGAAAGGGAAGAATAGAAGAGAAAACGAGAACTGCAGTCCAACCCGTGCGGATTCTCTGGAATTCGGCCGTCCCCAATGTACAGAATCCGTGCATCTTCACCCCAATCCGCCCGTCTTCCCCTTCACCAATCCGCCCGTCCCGACATCAATCCGCCCGGATTTCAGCCCAGCACATTTTCGTCTTCTTCAAGCTTCAAAGAAAGAAGCCCTTCCTTCAAGAAATACCGGCTTCTCCCTGCTCTATCTAAAAAGTGTAATTACTAGTTTAGCACTTAGTTAACCCTAATGCATCCACCTAATTTTCACTATAAATACCCCATTTGTAATAATCAAATTATCAAGTTTTATTAGGGGATCTCTTATCAAGCTTTCTTAGATTAGATTAGGAGTAGATTAACATAGATTTCTCTTTAATCTTTCCACAAATTACACATTAATCTTTCCTTTAATCATTGTTCAAGTTTATTATTGAGTAATTCAAGTTTATTATTGGGTAATTAGAAGATTATTGGGTTTATTGGGAGATTGACAACCTTCCATCAATCATCAAGTTCTTCTGTTATTCTTTGCATTATTGTTTTGGAATCCTCATAGGTATAATTCTCTTAATCCTTGTTTTAATTATTGTTAATCTTTCTTACTTGTTCATCATGTTTTACCTTGTTAATATGATTGACAACCTTGTTAACATGCTAAACTTGATAATGAATGAGTAGTCTCTTAGCTAGGATTAGTGGGTAATTAGGGGAAACCAACATGAGATTGATTAATGCTTAATCTAATATGTTCACATGATTAAATTGCTTGCTTGTTATGATGTCAACTTTATGCACATGTTATGTTTGATGAAATGCCAAGCCTTTGAATCCTTGCATTTACAACCATCTCTTATCCACTCAACTTGACTTGTAAGATATAAACCAATTCGAGTCTTGTTAGACCATGCATAGAAGTTGAATAGGAGGAAAGTAAGTCGACTTGTAGGTGTTGTACAATCTAATCGATTCGGCTCCGGGACCCAACTCTTCCTATGAACCGTAAGACATAAACCAACTCGGTTCCTCCACAACATTAATTGCTTGCAACTTTGTAAACATGTTTGTATGATCAAAACCATGAACCCCCTATGTCCCCATGATATCCTAGCATCTTTAATTAATTGTTTACATCCTTCTTTTATTGCTTGGTTTATTATATTGCTTGCATTAGTCTAGACACAACTACAAACCTAACCAAATTGTGACACTAGCATAAATTGAGATAGATAGACTTAGAACCCAAAGCACACCGTCCCATAGATCGACCTCGACTTACCACTAAGTAGTAGTTTGTTGAGTATTATAAATGTGTTTGATTGGATGTGACCCGACGACATCACACTCCACATCAAAATGGCGCTGTTGCCGGGGATGGTGCTATGTGATTAAGTTCTTACTTGTTTGTCTATTTTGATTTTGCTTTCACCTTGAGGAACTTGTTCCTCAAGGATTGTTTTTACCATTTTTGTGTAGTTTCCATGCTTGTAGTTGTTTCCTTGTCTTAGCTATGATGGCTCAAGACTTGACATATGGAGTATGTGTTGGATCTTTAGAGTATGACTATGGGTATGGGGAGTTTGAAGAGCAAGTCAACACAAACCTACCTTACACCTCATACAATGAAAATCCTAACTACTACCCTAACCTTCCCCACCAAAATCACCACATCCAATACCCACAACAACCAACCACCCAAAACTCACTTTATAACCAATTCCAAATGCCACAATACAACCACTTTCACACCTACCCACAACAAGAAAATGAACCCATTCAAAATGTGATTCTCCAAATGATGGGAGATCAACAAAACTTCTTCAAACAAATGCTAGAGGAGAGCCAAAAAAGGGACAATGTTCTTCAAGGCATTGTTACCCAAGGTGAGGAGTTGGAGATTCAAATTGCCCAAATAAAAGAAGCCCAAATGACTACTCCTCACCATTCCTTATACATTGATCATGAATGCGAGTTTGAAGGAGTTACCTTTGATGAGAAGTGGGAAGAGCCAATCTCTTTGAGCTCTTGTGAGTATGAAAGTGTGGTATTTGATGATGAAGACATGAGGTTGAGTAAGCCAAATACTCTTAGCCTTTGTGAGTATGAGGGTGTGTCATTTGAAGTAGATGTTGAGGTGTTGGAGAATGAGTTGGTGAAGAAGAGTGAAGCCCCTATTTATGATTCATATGGAGAAAGCGATGATGATGCATTTATGGAAGAAGATGATGAGGGAAATATGGACTCAAATGATGAATAGAGTTATGGGATTAGCTTTCTTGAGGAACCCATCCTTGAGAAGTTTGAAGATTGCTTCGATGAAGAGGAGGAATGCCTTCATGAGAACCTTTTCACATCCACTATGGAGCCCATGATAGTTGGAGATGACATTATGGACCTTCTCACGAAAGTCAAATCGTCATACAAGAATTACTTAGTAGGGAAGCTCAAAGAAAAGGTTAAGAAGGAGTCTATATGTGGAAATTTGGCATCCACTATCCCAACTCCTAAGACATCCCATCATCAAGACCATGAAAATTCACCTTCTATTCTTGGAAGATCACCTAGTCCAAGTATTTTCGGCATCAAATTTGGAAGAAATAGGAGCAACCGGAAAAGCCCCCATGACAAGAATCTCAAGTTTGCTAGTTTTAAGAGCTGGGAAGGCCATCATCACAAAGCAAAAGAGAAGGGGAAGAAGTTCAAAGGGAGGTCCCTCATGGATTGGCCCTACTCCATTTTGAAATGGTTCAAGACTTATTCATGCTTACTTGAGGACCATTCACAAACCTTTGATCAACTATTGAGAGCATTGAGCTCCATGGATAATGGAATATGAATGAGTTTGGTGGAGTCCTCCCTCAAACCACCATTTGTAAGATACTCTTTCCTTTCACTTTGCATTACATTTACACTTGCATTTAGTTATATACATTTACATTTAGCTTGCATTTCTATTATATTTCATATTGAATTTACATTAGTTAGTTCATATAATATAGTTGCATTGTAATATAATTCATGTAGATAGTTGCATATAGACTAGAATTCATGCATAGTCACTAATGGCCAAACCTATTCATTTTTACACTAGAAATAGTGTTTAAATCGGTTTGGGGAGGTTTGATCATAGGTGACCATAGTTTACTAGAAATCATGCATCATATAGTATAGATTAGATTGCATTCATTTGTTATATATATCATATAGAATTGCATTTAGTTAGAGCATGCATTCATTCATATCATATCATTGCATTTGTACTTTATTTCCATAAAACCAAAAATCCAAAAACATGTATTTCCTTTTCATTCCTACTCCTACATGTACATTGAAGACAATGTCCAAAATAAAGTGGGGGATGGGAATTTATATTCCAAAAATATAAAAAATTTTGAATTTTTTTGAAAAAATACAAAAATATGTTCTTTAATTTCATAAAATAAAAAACCCTAAAAATTTGAAAAATTGAAAATCCAAAAACATGTTCATTTCCTTTGTAGTGTAGTCATGTATATACTGTATTGTATATATTGTGTTTGTTCTATCCTTGTTCACATTGATCGACTACGCCACATCCGAGACATGAGGATATTGAAGACCGCATGGTATGATCTTTCCAATCTCCTTTTTCCTCTTTATGTTAATGAATATGTGGCTTTATTTTGATTGATGCGGTATAACAATGTGAATTTAGGACTTGCATTTAGTTTATATGTCATATTAGTTGATAGAATCACTTGCATTAGGATGTATATAATAGTTGCATCATGTCATATAGTTGCATTTAGATGAAAATTTTGAAAAGTGCCTTATTGGGAACTTTGAAAAGAGCAACTAAGCCATTACAAATACTTTTTCAACTTAAGACTTTGCCTACTAGAATGGTTGTAAAACACCCTAGATTGTGTCATACTAGTGTCTTTTGACCCATGACCCAAAGCCTAGTCAAGGGTTTGCATGTGAGTCAGCTATCCAACCCCGTGATGCGATGTGGACTTGGTTAACTTGTCTAGGTGACCTTGATTGACCTTGTGGTAAGGCAACCCAAAAACACTTTCTATCAATAAGTTTGAAGTGCTCATTTCGAAAGTTTTGTTATGTGGAAGTAATTTAATGCTAAGGAAACCTCAAATGTTATGAAATGTTGAAATATTGAGAAATTTAGTTGTTTTGATGGAGGCGTACCACTTCGATGTGCTTTGGAGCGGGGTCCATTGAATTGGGCCCCCACACGGTTGTGAATTCGACCGCCCAGAGACAGAGTGACTATCACCCCGAAAAGCTATTGTCTAGAGGTTAACCGATTGCCTAATAAGCGATTGGCGAAAGCAAAGGACACTAGCCCGGAAGGGACAAACCCCATCTTAAAGTTTTGAAATGTGAAAGTTAAATGAGGTCAATTTTTGAACACTAGTCATATCCACCCTTGTTTATAACGATTTGAGCATTTCATTCCCAAAAAGCCTTTTTGTCAAGCCACTTTGTCGAGCTTGGGACGATCCATGACCTTTACTTTTGTAGAGAATTCGAGACTTGTCATGTCATATGCTACTAGCATCATAGGGATCATCATTCCACCACCATCTGATCGCTCTTGACGAAAGCATTTGGAAATTGAGGACGAAAGTAGTCTAGTTTAACACCATTTGGAGGTGATTTAGTGCCATCCTCTTAGCCTTAGTAATTTGTTAAACTAGTATTTGTGAAGGATTACATGCTCTTAAATTTGTTCCTCTTTAGTGCCTCCGCCACTTGATGAGGAAGTGGCTATTCTTTTTGTAGATGCATCCATTATTTGATTTTTGTGTGCTTAATGTTTGGATGTGTTGCCATTTTGGCAAGACCCACCTTGCCTTGCAAGAAGGCATCCTACCTCATGGTTGTCTTGTTGTGAGTTAAAGGGGCGGAGTGAGACCCGCTAATTGTCTCATATCGGTTATATTAGTAGGATAGTTTAAATAAAGGTCTAGTTTTTGTCACCTCTTTACTCGGGACGAGTAAAGGTTCGGTTTGGGGATATTTGATGTGAACATTATTTGCGCACATTTAGTCCCCTAATTGAGTCTATTTTGCATACTATTATAACATTCTATGGCCATTTTATCCGTCAAAACCTTCCTATTTGCTTTTCTATCGCATTCTATATGTTTTGTAGGAAAGAAGAAAATAAGGCGGAAATTCCCGTTTTTCGTGCGTATTCGGAAGCTATTTGACGATATTTGATGGACTAGTATGAGGAGGAAGCAAGAACTAAAGACCAAGCCTACAAGAATAAAATGGAAGTGAAGGAAAGGGAAGAATAGAAGAGAAAACGAGAATGCAGTCAACCCGTGCGGATTCTCTGCGGAATCCGGCCGTCCCCCAATGTCTGACGAATCCGTGCGTCTTCACCCCAATCCGCCCGTCTTCCCCTTCACCAATCCGCCCGTCCCGACATCAATCTGCCCGGATTCCAGCCCAGCACATTTTCGTCTTCTTCAAGCTTCAAAGAAAGAAGCCCTTCCTTCAAGAAATACCGGCTTCTCCCTGCTCTATCTAAAAAGTGTAATTACTAGTTTAGCCCTTAGTTAACCCTAATGCATCCACCTAATTTACACTATAAATACCCCATTTGTAATAATCAAATTATCAAGTTTTATTAGGGGATCTCTTATCAAGCTTTCTTAGATTAGATTAGGAGTAGATTAACATAGATTGCTCTTTAATCTTTTCACAAATTACACATTAATCTTTCCTTTAATCATTGTTCAAGTTTATTATTGAGTAATTCAAGTTTATTATTGGGTAATTAGAAGATTATTGGGTTTATTGGGAGATTGACAACCTTCCATCAATCATCAAGTTCTTCTATTATTCTTTGCATTATTGTTTTGGAATCCTCATAGGTATAATTCTCTTAATCCTTGTTTTAATTATTGTTAATCTTTCTTACTTGTTCATCATGTTTTACCTTGTTAATATGATTGACAACCTTGTTAACATGCTAAACTTGATAATGAATGAGTAGTCTCTTAGCTAGGATTAGTGGGTAATTAGGGGAAACCAACATGAGATTGATTAATGCTTAATCTAATATGTTCACATGATTAAATTGCTTGCTTGTTGTGATGTCAACTTTATGCACATGTTATGTTTAATGAAATGCCAAGCCTTTGAATCCTTGCATTTACAACCATCTCTTATCTACTCAACTTGACTTGTAAGATATAAACCAACTCGAGTCTTGTTAGACCATGCATAGAAGTTGAATAGGAGGAAAGTAAGTCGACTTGTAGGTGTTGTACAATCTAATCGATTCGGCTCCGGGACCCAACTCTTCCTATGAACCGTAAGAAATAAACCAACTCGGTTCCTCCACAACATTAATTGCTTGCAACTTTGTAAACATGTTTGTATGATCAAAACCATGAACCCCCTATGTCCCCATAATATCCTAGCATCTTTAATTAATTGTTTACATCCTTCTTTTATTGCTTGGTTTATTATATTGCTTGCATTAGTCTAGACACAACTACAAACCCAACCAAATTGTGACACTAGCATAAATTGAGATAGATAGACTTAGAACCCAAAGCACACCGTCCCATGGATCGACCTCGACTTACCACTAACTAGTAGTTTGTTGAGTATTATAAATGTGTTTGATTGGATGTGACCCGACGACAACACACTCCACATCAAACATATATCATGAATATACATAAAAGTATAACTAGCCATGCCAAATCACTCAAATTATTACTTTTTGAATATCATTCCATTAGGTTACCGTACCCAAAAAATATTACAGAACATTCAGATAACAACTTTATAACTATCACACCATACCACTTCTCGTGAGGTCAGAACCTCACACAAACATTTAAACACATCATAAACCCGTAATCACATCCAACTAGTCAATCCTGATCACATAAGTTACCACTTGATAAAGGTTATCTCTCGCCCGAGCTTAACTCGCATGCCCTTCGTAACATATTCTCCCATTCGCATAACTATTACCTCCTGACAGATGTAACCATACCATTAATACTCAACTACTAGAAACCGCCTCCTATAACCACATCTTATACTTTCTCACAATCATACATATCAATCTGGTCTCTACAAAATCAACCTCTTCAGAATGGTTATCTTTCTTGCTTATCATCACCCTTAACCACTAGTGACAACACCACAACATCACCATTGTTGGTATAACAAACCTCTTACACTCATTTCTAAATATCACGGTTTCTTTCTTATCTTCGGTTAACATCCCAAATATCGAACATCAAATCCATCAACAAAAATTACCTGAACATTCATCCCAATTCTATCCTCAATTGTATCGTCACCTAACTCCTACCAAAATTTCATATCGTGCAAATACCCTATCAACCTTTTTACTTTCATTAATTCCTCGAAACTCATGATTAACATGTCGTCCTGGAACTCCTATATAACCATTAACTCACATCCTTATGATAGTATCATACATCTCGACGATTCCTTACTTCTAAATCACATAACTCCGGTCAACATTCTCCTAGTTTACTCCCCTCATTCTTTTCTTCTTACACTTGACGAAATCAATTAACAATTCAACTCCTAATTCCTTCTACCTAACTCTTTAGTGCTCCGGTTACCTTTTCATTGCTCCAAAATTCAAATCCCTTTATTTCATTTCAGTACCATCTCACTCTTTCTTACCATGGATTTTCTCCCATCATGCTATCACCCACACTTGTCACTAATCCGTCCACACAAGAAAAGTTTACTCTCCAATTTTTTTTTTGAAACCAAAACTCATTTCATACCGTTAATTGCCCAAGGAAATCACACACTAGTTTCACCTCTTAATAAACCGAATTCCCAAACTCACTATCTATAAATCCACGTCGCGACATGTCTCTATCTAAGTTCACTATATACCACTCTTCTTTATCCCTCTACAACGACCTTTCATTACATATATTCTTAACTAACAAAATCTATCCATCTCCCTCTGTAATTCCTTACACATGTTAAGTTGCTACTATCCACATCTTTCCTTTCAATCTTTTCATTCTCACGTTACTTAGACATACATCATCCCTTGCCCATATTCACTTAGCTTTACATCACTCAAACACGAGTTTATATCACTCACCACATCTCACAAAACATGCTCTATGCCTCAATAAGCTCATTAATCTTCCCTTTTCTTTACCACTATCCCACACAACCACATATAACTCATGTCCTCCCTCCTAAATTCATATCCACAATAAGGTGCTACTCTTACATCATAAGATTGGGTAACTTACGCATCAAGACCAACACATATGTAAAACAATGCATAAAGAAGGAAAAGAACACCTTTGAATTAAACATAATATGCGACGAAGCCAAAAGATAAGCATATGACCCAAAACAGGGGTCACTAGATCGAGTACAACCTACTCGATCGAGTAGGTGAAGGTTAGAAGCAAGTATAATAAATTACCATGGCTACTCGATCGAGTAACGAGAGGTGTAATTGATTGTGACACCCTCATACTCCAAGTGCCTTACCAGGACCACTCACGTATAGGAACGTCACCATCTGGTTACCCGAGGCAATGTATATCATAAGACAATGAAGAAACATACTTTAAAAGTAAATATAATTTAAATGATTACATGTCTCAAACCAAAACTGATAAACCAAATACAATCCAAAACCAAACTGTCTACTAGCAAAACTGAATACTAAGGACATCGTCTGACACAGCGGAAGACTTTTTTAATTCCAAGTGATCACTCATCCCAGCTAGTCAAAAAGCGTCATATCAAACCTGCTCAATAACTGCTCACCATCCCCGAATGGATCACCACAGTGTTTTACAAAACAAACAACGGGGTCAGTACTAATTACACAACACAATCACAATAAGATAAATGCCAAACAGCTCAATCGTCACATCAAACCCCAAACTCCATAATCAATCTCCACACTAAAGTGTGTAGTCCTGCTAGAGTATCCATCGCAACAGATTCTCCACACCGCCAATGGGGGACCGCATCCGTTTCCACCTAAGCCCCGCTCATCTCCATTGAGCGATAAACCCATGTTCATTAATGTGCACATCCCTTCTGGACGGGTTCTACGGAAGGCGAATCAAGGGCGTGAAGCCACTCCTGCAAGTGACTCCACTCAGCCAGGGACGCACCCCGAAGATCACAGACAGATACAACAACAATCAACGATAATAAACAACAACCGTCACAACCACCAACAATATACTTTAACAACAATCACAACAAAACCACCGATCATATCATGTAATTAATACTGAGTAGGAAAACCCTACCTGGAATGCAATCACAAATCAGATGATCTAGCAGCTGTCTCAAAATCTCTCCTCTACGAATCCTCCTCCTATACATATATTCATACAATTACTAACTTAACCATATAAAACATAAAAACCCCCAAATCCCCAAATTAGGGTCTAACCAACATCAACCAAATGCTATAAAAATGGTACGTAGAACTTACCCTTGACGCAAGGATCACAATGATATAAAGAACAAAGGAAACCGGCTCCTCAAGCTCCGGGATTTGTCAATAAAGCGGAAGAATAAAGCAACGTAACTTGAAATCTCTCTTAATCAGTGAATTAGGTATTGTAAAAGTGTTTAAAGAAGATGACGAAAGTTATTATATATTAATCCGCTTTATTAACAAAACCCGTCAAATAACACCTGATAACCGACTTACTCGATCGAGTAAGACACGTACTCGATCGAGTGCCACTTACTCGATCGAGTCCCAAGGCTACTCGATCGAGTACTCTACAGGCAGACTACTGTTTCGTATACCAAACATACTTACTCGACAGAGTAAGCCCCACTCGATAGAGTACCCACAGACTCATAAAACCGTAGTATTACAGTCTTCCCTCCTTAAAAAGAACTTTGTCCCCGAAGTTCAAACCACAACAAAACAAAACACACTAACACTCTCCCGGCACAACAAAAAAAACAAAACTCAACATAAAACTCCAAAACATACTTACCAAACCAAACTCAACCCGACTCAAACAATTACTAACTATATCAAAACCAACATAAAAACATGTAAAAACTCTTCGCGACCATCTCCTACCCCCTAAAAGAAACAAGGTTACGTCCCCGTAACCATACATACCTGATCAAAAAGAGATGGGTAGCGCTCTCTCATGGCCTCTTCCGCCTCCCATGTAGCCTCCTCAACCACATGATTAGACCAAAGAACCTTAAGCAACAATGTCTCACCATGCCTAGTTTTCCTAATCTTTCGGTCAAGGATCTGTTTAGGCACCTTAAGATAAGACAAGGATTCATCTAGCTCTATGTTCTCTACCTCTAACACATGTGACGGATCACTAACATACTTCCGCAGCTGAGACACATGAAACACATTATGTACCCTATCTAAAGCAGACGGCAAATCCAACCGATAAGCAACCTCTCCAACACGGTCTAAGATCTCATACGGTCCTATGAACTTCTGACTCAACTTCCCTTTCTTACCAAATCTCATGACCCCACGCATAGGAGACACTTTCAAAAGAACCTTGTCCCCAACCTGAAACTCTATATCTCGTCGATGTAGATCGGCATAACTCTTCTGTCGATCCTGGGCCGCTCTCATCCTTCCTCTGATCAGCTTAATCTGCTCTACCATCTCATGTACCATCTCTGGTCCTAGAACCACTGCCTCAGCACTGTCGTCCCAATAAATCGGACTCCTAAATCTCCTCCCATATAAAGCCTCAAATGGCACCATGCCAATACTGGTGTGATAGCTGTTGTTGTAGGAAAACTCAATCAAATCCAACCTCTGCTCCCAGCTACCACCAAAATCCATAACACAAGCTCGTAACATATCCTCTAGAGTCTTGATTGTCCTCTCTGTCTGACCATCTGTCGCAGGATGAAATGCTGTACTCATCTTCAATGTAGTTCCCAAAGACTCCTGCAACTCTTTCTAAAACTGTGAGATAAATCTCGAATCTCTGTCAGACACTATATCTTTAGGCACCCCGTGCAATCTCAGCACATTCTTCCGATAAGCCATAGCTAACTTTGCCTTAGTCCATGTATCTTTCATTTATACAAAATGAGCTGACTTGATCAGTCGATCCACTATAACCCATATCATGTTGTTACCCTGTTGAATCTTTGGTAAACCCACGATAAAATCCATAGAAATGGACTCCCACTTCCACTCAGGTACCTCAAGAGACTGAATCTTACCTTGTGGTCGTCGCTGCTCCCCTTTTACTCTCTGACATGTCAAACAACGGGCCACAAACTCAGTTGTTTTTTTCTTCATCCCAGGCCACCAGAAAGTCTTCTTCAAATCCTTGTATAGCTTGTCACCGCCTGGATGTATCGAGTATGGTGTGCAATGAGCCTCTGTCATGATCATCTTTTTCAGCTCCTCATCATTAGGGACACACCACCTCCCATGAAACCTCAGACTACCATCTGTATGAATAGAGAATCTAGACATTGTCCCTTTCTCTACTCCAGCTCTCCACTCTACAATCTTGGGATCCAACACCTGTTTACCGCGAATATCATCATAAAGATCAGGCTGCACTGTCAAATCTCCCATGGCATCCCCTTTCTGGATCATATGTATCCCGAACCTCCCCACCACATCTCTCAATATCATCAAAGATATAGCTGTGCACAAAGAATGCACACTCTTCCTGCTCAAAGCATCTGCAACCACATTGGCTTTCCCTTCATGGTAGATAATATCCATGTCATAATCGCCAATCAACTCCATCCACCTCCTCTGTCTAATTTTCAACTCCTTTTGAGTGAAGATGTACTTGAGACTCTTGTGATCTGAAAATACCTTAAAGGTTGCCCCATATAGGTAATGTCTCCAAATCTTAAGAGCAAACACAACTGCACCCAACTCCAGATCATGTGTAGGATAATTCTCATCATAAGGCTTCAATTGCCTAGAAGCATAGACAATCACTTTCCCATTCTGCATCAACGCACAACCCAATCCATTCTTTGAAGCATCCGTATACACATCAAAGTTCTCACTCCCTCCCACTACAAAATAAACGCGGAAAACTGACGGAAAAAAACCGTCACTACGGCCTCTTTTCCGTCAGGAATGGCCATTCCTGACGGTTTTTCCGTCAGGATTAAAGTGTCACTACAAATGGTCACATAAAACAGTTATCTGACGGTATTTCCGTCAGGAAAGACCACTTCTGACGGTTATTCCGTCGTAATGTCACATTTAGGGTGACTAGGCAAGTCAACAAAATGTTGACCAATCCTGACGGAAAATCCGTCAGTATGGAGCTATTACTGACGGAAATTCCGTCACAGGAGTCAACAAATTGTTTGACTTATTTGACGGAATTTCCGTCCGGATTAGCCCTATCCTGACGGTTTTTCCCCCAAGATTAGTCAACATTTTGTTGACTTCTGTGACGGTATTTCCGTCAGGACATATTTGGGCAGTAGCTGAAAACAGCAGCTTGCTGCCCAGCCACAATGCGGATATTGCATTGTTTTTACGCACCAAACCTACAAAAATCAAATACGACCGTCGACCGCCAAGCGGGAATCCATTATCATGTCGACCGCATGAGCGGGAATCAAGAGTAGACAACGAAAGCATTGAAAGAAAACCAAACACGATTGGAAGACCGAAGTTATTACATAAAAGCTAAAGGTCAAATTTTTACATGTCTCATAAAATAATGTCTTTTACATACCAACTAAACTACTAAAATCCATAATCATAAGTGTCCTAAGGTAGCCTTAACTAAACTACCAACATAAGAACATAGACGACGGTACTAATAATTACCTAGAGGCTCAATAAAGTCACTACCAAAGCCATGCCCGCCATCCTCATTGTCTTCTCTACGGAAAGGGCGGGCGAAACCGGAGCACGAGGGAGGGGGTTGAGATGCGCGCATCTGAGCCATTGCTTGTTTTATTTCTGCCATTTCCTGAGCTTGGAGACGGACTGTTTCCTCAAGACTTTGTCGTGCGGCTCGCTCATTGTTTAGTTGGGTGGCAAATTGAGTATACTGGGTAGGAGTGTAAGAGAATGATCGACGAGTACCTTTGTTATACGGACGTTCATACCATTGTTCGACCGCTACATCACCATTCCCGAAAAATCTTTCACGATTGTCAAAACCATCGACCGCTTTGTAGAACGAACGGTACTCGTCTGGAGCCTCTCCGGGGGGCGTTGGTCGACTCATGTCTTCTTGATAAATGGCCTAAAAGAAAAACAAATAAGGAAAAAATGATGTTATATTTAAAAATGAGGAAAATATAATAACTATTAACATTATGAATTAGAGAAATACAATAAATATTAACTTACGTCGGACTTAGCGGCTCGAGGATTAACCCACTTCCCCTTCTTGTTTTTCTTGGTCTTTGTAAACAACTTGTATGGTGTGGCCGACTCACCCTGAAAGTAGCATAAAAACGTAAATTGATTATATTCGGCAATCAATAATACTTGTAACCAATTTGTGAAAAATAATAAATTTGGAGGGAGTATAATACTTACCAATTCCTTGAAAGCATCGGAGCAACTCTTACGGCCTAGAGTATGAGTGCCTAGTGCTTTCCCGTCCTTAGCACCCGACATTCTATTTGCCTTATTTGTCTTAGAACTTTTGGCAAATTCAGGGTCTTTTTCTTCTCTTTCCTTCAGATTCACCCACCAAGAGAGCGGTACCCAATCGGGTTTGTTCTTTAGATACTTGAGTCCATTAATAAGCTTGGTAATCCGCCTCGTGACCTCCTTTTGCCAATCGGGCTTAGGGTTATACTCTTTATCGATGGACTTCACATGTTTCTATTTCAAAAACAAGTATTTAATTAGTAATAGAAGATGACTCTAATTAATAAAAATAAAATAAAAATTATTAACGTAAAGTAAATAATAGGTAACTTTTAAATTACCCTAAACCAATTCCACATCTTCAAACGCTACGCTTGGCTCGCCTCACTCCATTTGGTGAAGTACTCTTCATCTGAAATGTTATTTGTGAACGACCAACTGACATATTTTTTTATGCACTTGTCACTCCACCTGAAAATTAAAACAAACATATATTGAAAATTTAAATTAAATGATTTGAATGATATATATTTCATAAAGCTAAAAATAAATTTTAGAACACTTACCATTTACCATCTGGTTTGTTTTGTGATAGAATTATCTGCATATTATCCGTTTCCGGATTAAATGTCTGAACATCGTCATCATCATTATCAATCTCATCGTTCTCCTCGTTACGGCGACTTCCCCCACTACTGCTCCCTATTATCTTTCGAATCAAACCTGCCATATACTAATCATAAACAACAGAAATTGTCCGTTGAATAAAAATCGTTAGTACAAATTGGAGTGTCATGAACAATATAATAAATAAATAATTAACACCGCAAATTGGTAGTCCAACAAAAATGAAAACAAAAATGAAGTGTCATGATTAAAATGCTTCAATTTGATTCAATGATTAAAATTCATACATAAAAATGATTTCATTAAAATTCATACATTAATATAGTAGAATTACAACAATTCCCATCACTCATCACTATCACTATCACTATGAATCAAAAGAGGTTCATCATCATCTGAAAAAAGCATTCCGACTTCTTCATCTTCTTCCCCATTTTCCTCTATTCTATTTTCTTCAACTTCAACTTCATTATCCTCTTCTTCTCCGACATCCCCGTCATATTCCCTTTCACCCATTTCCACAACCACTTCATATTCATCTTCAGTTTCTGACTCTTCCACCAAAATTGGTGAAGATGCGTGATCATTGACAACCACATCCTCTTGGAAGACAATTTCGTCAACAAAAGCATCAGCATCAACATGTGATCTTGCCTTGATTTTAAAAACCGCGGACCATTGTTGATTACCTTTCTTAGTGGTTGGATAAGGAGCATAACAAACTTGATCGACTTGAAAAGCTGCCACGAATGGGTTATGTCCACGAAACTTCTTTTTCTCATTTACATCTACAAGTCCGTATGCCTTATGGATATTAAGTCCTAGTTGAGAATTATCAAACCAATCACATTTAAACAATATCACTCTATAAACCCTTTTCTCGGTATAATAACCAAGCTCAATTACTTCATTTAGGGTTCCATAGTAGTCCAAACCTTCTCGTAGAGAATTCACACAAACCCCATTACTTGAGGTAGCTTTCGAAAGATCAACTCCCTCCTTATAAGCTCGAAATTTATAGCCATTGATAGAATATCGTCTCCATGTCTTCACCTTGCTACTAGGACCTAATGCTAGAGCTACTATTAAAGGGTCCTTTAATCTATAAGACTATCAATAAAACAATATGTTAATTAATGTGTTATATATATTAATAATCTCCATAACTAATGATATGGACAAACAAAATAAATGGATTGGTATATGATAGTATGAAGCGTATTACTTACTTCATTTTGGAACCATTTCGGATAACTTTTGTCATGTTTGCTCCAAACATCATCAGAGGACATGACATCAGGAAATGTGAGTTTGATATGTGTCTCAAATTCCCTATATATAGCAGGAAAATGTTTTAATTATGTATTACCTATAATTTTGAACTTATTTGATAATTAAAAATGTATTGAGTAATGACGAAATAATAACTTACTTTTCATAAGGCTCTAACAATTTCCCACAATTCCGTAGCACATAAAAATGAGAATCTTCATACTCTTTCGACTCAAGTGCCTCTCGAATACATTTCCCGGTTGTAGTACCCATGTCGATTGAATAACTCGGGTAATTTCATTGAATCTATGTCGTCATCAGAATTCACACCAACATCTAAATCTTTCGCTTTTGTGTCAATGTGACTTTCAAAATATAGGGAACAGAAATTTGCAATTTCCTGTAACAAAAAAGAATTGCATATGGAACCCTCCACCCGAGCTTTATTGCCAATCTTTCTTTTTATATGATTAAGAAATCTCTCAAATGGATACATCCATCGATATTGAACAGGTCCTCCAACCTTCGCTTCATAAGGTAAGTGAATTGGCAAATGCTCCATGGAATTGAAGAAAGATGGGGGAAATATCTTCTCTAACTTGCATATTATATCCGGAATGTTATTCTCTAGACGTTCCATAGAATCAACTCTAATCGTAGAAGTACACAGTCTCTAAAAAATTGGTGATCTCGGTTATTACATTCCAAGAATTAGTTGGGAGCAACTCTCTCAAGGCAACAGGAGTAGTTTGTTCCATAAAGACATGACAGTCATGACTTTTCATGGAATGCAACACCTTATTTTTATGGTCAACACACCGACTCAAATCTCAAGCATAACCATCCGGGAATTTCAATTTAGCAACCCATTCACATAGAGCCTTTTTCTCCATAGCTTTCTAAAACAAACCTAGATGATATTGGCCGTTTATAACAAAGTTCATTAAAGTCTAGTTTTTCCTTAGGGCCAAATTTAGTTTTACCTGGTACATCCATCATCGTGTTGATAAGTTGTTCAAAAAAGTTTTTCTCAATGTGCATAACGTCTAAGTTGTGTCGAATTAACAACGTTTTCCAGTAAGGAAGTTCCCAAAGTATGCTTTGTTTCCACCAACCTTCATTCTTGTCTTTCAATCTTTTCAATTCTTGATCAGAAGCATCAACTATTTTTGGCAAATCCTTAACGGAATCCCACACTTCATCACCTGTTAATTTCGACGCGGCTATGCGATTCTCGCTTTTTGTTTCTTTAGAAAATGCTTACAATTGTTGCGAAAGGATGATCGGTCTTAAGAACTCACGGTGACAATCGAACCAACAAACCTTTTTGCTATTTTTAAGCCAAAAAGATATATGTTCTTTTTCTTGACAATAAAGACAAGCACAGTACCCACTTGTGGACCAACCGGAAAGCATGCCATATGCCGGGAAATCATTGATCGTCCACAGTAATGCAGCCTTTAATTGGAAATTTTGTTTCTTAGAAACATCGTAAGTGTACACGCCGGTTTCCCAAAGTTCTTTCAACTCTTTAATCAACAGTTGCAGGTACACATCCAAATTTGTCTTAGGGTTCTTAGGACCTGGAACGAGCAGAGATAAGAACATAAATTGTCGCTTCATACATAACCAAGGAGGTAAGTTGTATGGAGTGACAATCACAGGTTAACAAGAGTAATTCCTCCCAAATTGCCCATAAGGATTAAATCCATCTGTACACAAACCAAGCCGAACATTACGAGGCTCACTTGCAAATTCTGGATGCTCTCTATCAAAATGTTTCCACGCTTCTCCATCACTTGGGTGTGCCATTGTCCCCCTTTCTCTTAATCGAGAGTTTCTATGATGCCAACTCATCTCACCTGCTATCTGCTTGGTTGCATATAATCGTTGTAACCTTGGCGCAATCGGGAAATAAGTTAACGGTGTACAAGGAATTCGCCTCCCACTTGAATTTTTTGTACTTTTATGCCGAGATGCATGACACTTTGTACATTCCTCAAGATTAGCATTTTCCTCCCAAAAAAGCATGCATCCAGTAGGACATGCATCAATCTTTTGGTGGGGTAGTTGGAGTCCCTTAAGAACATTCTTAATCTCATTAAAATTGCACGCCATGTCATTATTCTTTGCAATAATGTCACCTACGAACGACACAAACCCATTCGCGCATCTAAGAGATATGTTATTCTCACATTTGAGTGTTACCAACCTAGCTGCCGCTTGCAACAAACTCATATTACTTCCCTCATACACTGGTTGTTCGGCTTTTTCTAGCATTTTATAGAAGGAAGAAACTTGGGGGTTTGGGGTTTCATAACGCACTTCTTCATCGCTAAGGTCGTCGGGATTCAGTTGCTCCTCCAATATTTGTTCAACATTATCACGTAATGCATTTTCCACGAGCTCACGGTAAGGATTTTCACTAACTACGGTACTACTTGAACTTCCTTCGGTAGGCATTTCCTCACCGTGATACGTCCATACATAGTAATTATCGGCAAACCCATTCGACCAAAGATGATCTTCAACTACTTTTTTCCCTTTAAAAGCTCTGTTGTTGCATTTCTTACACGGGCATCTTATTTCACCAAAATTCTTATACATACTACTTTGTTCCACGAAGTTAATAAACTCTTTCACCCCCTTTGCAAATTCACGCTTCGGTTTCTTTTTTTCGTCTAATCTTTCATACATCCATTGTCGTTCTAATCTTTTCATGTTTATATATATCTACAATTCAATTTGTTTGTATATATGTCATAAAAACACAATAACAACCAAAAATAATACTCAATAAACATTATCACCAACAAATAACTATTGTCAAAAAGTAGTTTTTTTTTTGAATTGGGTCCTTATCACTCCAACCTAAACCCATCAATGTACGTTTCAAGTCACTAGCAAACACACACTTGTGATTTATTAATGAGAAAAAAATTCGGCAGCAATTCCCCTTAGTTCTCCAAATACACAATGTAGAATAAATAATTACTCCACATATGCATTCAGAGAACATTAAAGGAATTGTCACCGAGCTCTTTCCTCATTAACAAATCACAAATACATGTTTACTACCTAAGTGACTTGAAACGTACAAAGACAGTCCCAAAACGGGGACTATTCAAAAATTACTCTTAATGAGTAATTTTTGAACCGGTACTAAGTCAATGTGAACATTAATTTCAATAATATTAAAAACAAAACATACAACAATGACTACTTACTTAATAATGTCAATTAATAAAAACTAAGTAACATGACTAATTTCTCGTTTTAAATATCTAATCTAATTAACATTAATTCAAATTATCATTTTAAAAACATTAACATTACACAAAATTTAACACTTTACAAAACTACTACTAACTATTACTAATTAAACTAATTAAGCTACTACTAACTACTACACAAAATTTAACAATTCACAAAAACTTACAACAAAATGGCTTCTATCCTAATTCAACATGCATCAACACCAACTATACTAATTAAGATAATTAAACTAATTAACAAAAAAATTAATTAAAAAGAGATTATAAATACCTAATTAATTTTACTAATAAGTAAAAAGGAAGGATGATAAAGAAGGTGGAGGGTGGATGGACCGGCGGCGGCGGCGGTGACCGGCAGTGGTGACGGCGGCGGCGTTAACCTATACAAATACAATAAATAAAGACAAGAAAAGGAAAAAAAGTAAAAGGAAAAGGAAAAACAAAAGATAAATGACAAACCTGGAGTGGTGGTGGTGGTCGGCGGAAGGAGAGGGTGGTGGTGGTGGTGTGGTGGTGTCGGATTTGGGGAGGTTTTAGGAAATAAATCGAATTGGGGGAGAAAGAACAAATGACGATATGAACGAGGCTGCCGCGGTATTAATACACATCTGACGGAAATTCCGTCAGGATTCCGTGTTTTTGGAAAATTCTGACGGAATTTCCGTCAGGAAAGTCAAACACTGTTTGACTATCCTGACGAAAATTCCGTCACGATTTTCCAAAAACACGGATTCCTGACGGAATTTCCGTCAGATCTTTATTTCAAATTATTGCCTTGTATGTCAATAATTGAGGAACAGATCTGACGGATTATCCGTCAGGAAGTCAGTAATTACTGACCGCTTTTCCGTCAAAACGTAATGGCGCCTTTGGATTTTTTACGCGCCAGTATTGTCTGACGTAATGTGACGGATATTCCGTCACTAACTTACATCTGACGGATTTTCCGTCACAAGTCCATCAATAGTTTTAGATATCTGACGGACTTCAAATTCCGTCACATGAACCGTCAGTTTTCCGCGTTTTTTTTGTAGTGTCCAGGCAATGCTAAGATTGGAGCTGTGGTCAAGCGCTCCTTTAATGTTTGGAACGTCGTCTCACAACTCTCATCCCAACAAAACATGTTCTCTTTCCGCATCAAAGCAGCCATAGGTCTAGTAATCTTGGAGAAATCTTTCATGAACCGTCGGTAATACCCAGCTAAACCCAAGAAACTCCTGATCTCAGCTACATTCTTTGGTGCTTCCCACTTGGTAACTGCCTCAATCTTTGCAGGATCCACAGCTACCCCTTCCTTTGAAATCACATGTCCCAGAAAAGCAACTTTCTCCAACCAGAACTCACACTTGGATAGCTTTGCATACAACTCTTGCTCCCTCAAGGTTTGCAACAGAATCCTCAGATGCTCCTCATGCTCCTCCTTAGTCCTAGAAAAGACTAAGATGTCATCTATGAAAACCACCACAAACTTGTCCAAGAACTGACTGAAGACTCGGTTCATCAAATCCATAAACACAGCTGGTGCATTAGATAACCCAAACGGCATCACCACATACTCATAATGGCCATACCTCGACGTGAAAGCTGTCTTTGGTATGTCCTCCTCTCTAATCTTCACCCGATGGTACCCCGACCTCAAACCAATCTTAGAAAAGACTGCTGCGCCACTCAACTGATCAAACAAATCATCTATCATTGGCAAAGGATACTTGTTCTTCGCCGTCACTCTATTCAGCTCCCTGTAATCTATGCACAACCTCAGGCTCCCATCTTGCTTTTTCACAAACAGAACTGGTGCTCCCCACAGTGATACACTAGGTCTAATGTATCCCCTCTCAATCAGATCATCTAACTGCTTCCAAAACTCCTCCAACTCCTTAGGCCCCATACGGTACGGTGCCTTCAAGATTGGCCCGTCCCCCGGTTTCAGCTCAACACTAAAATCTATCTCCCTCTTCGGTGGCAACCCCGAAATCTCCTCTCGAAAGACATCTGAAAACTCTCCCACAACTGGTATCTGCTCAACTGTCAGACTCTTCACTCTGTGATCCCTCACATGGCACAAGATCAACGGGCACCCCTTCCTCAGATAAGACTTCAAGATCACAGCTGCAATCAACTTAACTTTGGGTTTGACAACAAACCCACAATAAGACACACTAATCCCCTTAGGACCTCTCAGAGAAACTTCCTTTTGATGACAGTCTATCTTAGCTTTGTACTTTCCCAACCAATCCATCTCAACTATCATCTCAAAACCGTCTAAAGGAAACTCTAGCAAGTCTACAGGCAGATCGACTTGCCCAACTATCAAGGATACACCTCTATACAACCTCTCACACGATACAGACTCCCCCGAAGGTATAAAAACTTCCTCTCTTACAGACTCATACTCTCTCAAACCCAACCTTTTAACATGACTCGAAGATACAAACGACTGTGACGCTCTCGAATCAAACAAAACAAAGGTATAAACACCATTAACAAGAAAAGTACCAGTGATAACATGAGCGTCGTCCTCAGCTGCTTTCTTCTCCATCATAAACAGCTTGCCACTGGTCTTCTGCCCACCTTCCTGGACAGTACTAGCTGAGGTAGTCGGCTTAGAACCCGACCCCTGGTTGTTGTTGGTGTTCGCAGCTGGTTTCTGATAAGAATTACTGCCATTGCGATTACCCCCCATCATTAATGTTCTGACCTCCCCTGTTGTTCCATGACCCAGCCGGTCTGTTGCTCGCATAACTCTGTGCAGGACCCTGTGAAAAGCTCCCCTGTAACGGCCTCTGGAAACCTCCACTCACCACATTGGTGCACTCATGGCTCTTGTGGCCTACACCGCCACAGTTAAAACAGGTCATTCCCCAGCTACTGCTGCTACTCCCACGGCCACGCCCATATGAAGCCCCAGCACTAAACCCTGAGCCAGATGAATATGCTCTCGCCTGAGTGTGGTTACCCTTCTTATAGTTGGATTGACCACCACCCTCGCTCTCAGCCTTCCTCTTTTCAGCACCCCTCTCCATGGTCATCTCCACCAACCTCTCAGCCCTCGCAGCTCTCTCATATACTTCCTTAGCATCTGTAAGGACTCCCACCGGTAGTTTCTCCATAATCTTGGGGGTCAACCCCTTCTCAAACCTTAAAGCTAGGTTCTCCTCACTCAGCCCCATATCCTCAGCGTATCTGGACTTCTCATTAAACTTACGGTAATACTCAGCCACCGTCATATCAGATGCCATCTTAAACTCATCGAACTCCTCCCTCAGCTTACGCCTCACATGTTCCGACACAAACTCACGTCTTATGGCTCTCCTGAACTCATCCCAAGGTATTGCAGGTAGTCCCTGCTTCATATACATCTCCCTAGCGCTCACCTTGACCTTATCCCACCACTCACCTGCTGCTTCCCTCAAGTAGAACGCAGCTTGTTCCACTTTTAACTCATCCGGGCAATGCACCAACTCCAGGATATTCTCCATCTCCCTGTGCCAATTATCTAGAAGAATTGTCTCCCTAGTTCCCTTATACTCTTTCGGGTTGAACCTCGCTATATGGATGCTGATCTTGGAGTGATCAACCTCCTTATCCTTTCCCACTCTCTTCAACGCTTCCGTAAGAGCATCTTGGTGCTCCAACATCTTTACTATATCATCAATGTTCATGCTATCAGCTCTAGCATACAAGGCGGTTTTCTTTGGCGGCATCTTGTAACTATATAAGGAAAGGTAGACATAAACACGCATACTATAACCCAAAACACGCATATGACCTATACAGAACCCACTCGATTGAGTACTAAAACCCACTCGATCGAGTTGAGGCCAGTCGATCGAGTGCCCAACCTACTCGATCGAGTGCCTCGACTCCAGAACCTGATCAGACCTCTGCTCAAAAACACACTCGACCGAGCTGACAAGCCACTCGATCGAGCGGAGCCTACTCGATCGAGTGCCCCTACGTACTCGATCGAGTACCCAAAAACACGTTCCTGCCCAGAAGAACACTAAACTCCCTACTCGATCGAGTCAGACCCACTCGATCGAGCACCTCACCTACTCGATCGAGTGCCCCCCACTCGATCGAGTCATGCAGACTCGTATAACTACCCGCATGCTCATCTTACTTTCCCAACATTATATACAACTTCTATCCTTTCAACATAACAACAACAACTAACCATGCATATATACGCACTCTTTATATACTCAACAAAACAATTTACTTCATATCACTAGTATGCCACATTATAAACAAACAACATGCCTTTCACCCAATTCAACATATAAATCACATACTTTCAACTTCTATTCCATACCTCCAATCCTCCACATTCAACATCCATCAATTCACACCACATGCTACTATATCGATACACAAACGAGAAGACAACACATACGATCCCGACACGTACCACATGTGACCGGTTCAAAATTGCAGGGTGAGTTCGCGACTTTAGGACGTCTCCCAAGCCTTTGTATTAGCTCCTACAACTTCTACCCCGGGTTCATTTTAATTTGACTCCCTACATTCATTAGATTCATTGGTTATAGGTTTCAGGATCGTCGCTCTGATACCACTTTGTGACACCACCATACTCCAAGTGCCTTACCAGGACCACTCAGGTATAGGAACGTCACCATCTCGGTTAGCCGAGACAATGTATATAATACGACAATGAAGAAACATACTTTAAACGTAAATATAATTTAAATGATTACATGTCTCAAACCAAAACTGATAAACCAAATACAATCCAAAACCAAACTGTCTACTAGCAAAAGTGAATACTAAGGACATCGTCTGACACAGCGGAAGACTCTTCTAATTCCAAGTGATCACTCATCCCAGCTAGCCCAAAAGCGTCATATCAAACCTGCTCAACAACTGCTCACCATCCCTGAATGGATCACCACAGTTTTACAAAACAAACAACGGGGTCAGTACTAATTACAAAACATTATCACAATAAGATAAATGCCAAAAAGCTCAATCGTCACATCAAACCCCAAAATCCATAATCAATCTCCACATAACTGACTACACACTAAAGTGTGTAGTCCTGCCAGAGTACCCATCACAACAGATACTCCACACCGCCAGCGGGGGACCGCAGCCGTTCCCACCTAAGCCCCGCTCATCTCCATTGAGCGATAAACCCATGTTCATTAATGTGCACATCCCTTCTGTGGCGGGTTCAACAGAAGGCGAATCAAGGGCGTGAAGCCACTCCCGCAAGTAACTCCACTCAGCCAGGGATGCACCCCGAAGATCACACACAGATACAACAACAACAACAATCAACGATAATAAACAACCACCGTCATAACCACCAACAATATACTTTAACAACAATCACAACGAAACCACCAATCACATCATGTAATTAATACTGAGTAGGGAAACCCTACCTGGAATGCAATCACAAATCAGAAGATCTAGCAGCTGTCTCAAAATCTATCCTCTCGAATCCTCCTCCTATACATATATTCATACAATTACTACCTTAACCATATAAAACATAAAAAACCCCAAATCTCCAAATTAGGGTTTAACCAACATCAACCAAATGCTATAAAAATGGTACGTAGAACTTACCCTTGACGCAAGGATCACAATGATATAAAGAACAAAGGAAACCGACGCTTCTAGCTCCGGGATTTGTCAATGAAGCGAAAGAATAAAGCAATGTAACTTGAAATCTCTCTTAATCTGTGAATTAGGTTTTGTAAAATTGTTTAAAGAAGATGACGAAAGTTATTATATATTAATCCGCCTTATTAACAAAACCCGTCAAATAACACCTGATAACCGACTTACTCGATCGAGTAAGACACGTACTCGATTGAGTGTCACTTACTCGATCGAGTGCCAAGGCTACTCGATCGAGTACCCTACAGGCAGACTAATATTTCGTATACCAAACATACTTACTCGACAGAGTAAGTGTAACACCCCCATACTCCAAGTGCCTTACCAGGACCACTCAGGTATGGAGACATCACCATCTCGGTTGCCCGAGGTATGATAATCAAATAGACAAAATAGAAACAACATTTATTATAAGTGCTTTAATGAAAAGTTACAATCCTCAAACCAACTGAAAGTACAATACATTATTCCAACTAACTGTTATCAAATGAAATGTAAATAAAGACTAAACTACAAAGGAAGACTCTATCGTCATGTCGTGGCCATCCTGACTATCCAGACCATCTCTATACCTCGCTCAATATCTGCTCACCATCCCCGAATGGATCACCGCAGTTTTTACAAAACAACACCGGTCGATCTAATCACACAACCAAAATAGATAATAACAATAAGGCAAACAGACAAATGATCACACATACACACAACCCAACTCCCATCATCATCTCAACACCGATCGTCCACCCCTTGGACTACCACGCCAGATGGGGGACCGCAGCCGTTCCCACCTAAGCCCCGCTCATCGTACGAGCGATAACCCTGTATCATTAATGTGCACATCCCCTTTCGTGGCGGGTTCCACGAAGGGCGAAACTAGGGCGTGAGATCACTCCCGCAAGTGACCCCACTCGGCCGAGAACGCATCTCGAGAACCATCACAACCAATCACAAACACAATCACAATCACAATCACAATCAAACAAATAACTACAAGACATCACCAATATCCCGTTATGGGACTAATACCGAGTAGGAAATCCTACCCGAAAGCAAATCGCAGACGATCTAAACAAATTGCCTCAAAACGGCTCCTCTACGAATTCTCCTCCTATCATACATAACACATAAAGACTACTATTCAATTCCTACTCATAAAATCCCCAAACCCTAAATTAGGGTTTGACCAAAACTAGCAAAACATTATAAAAATTATGCTAGAAGCTTACCCTCGACGCAAGGAAACCAACAACACGAAAAACAACGAGAATCGACCGTCTCAACTCCGGAATCGTTAAGGATGCGATTAGGAAGAAGAACTGCGGCTTTCTCTCTTAAACAGGTTTTAGGTTTTGGTAAAAGTGTTTTAAAACAAAGACGAATTGGTTTAAATACCCTAATCGCATAATTAACAAAACCCGCGAAAACTCCCCCGTAAAACCGGGCGCTCGATCGAGTACCTAAGGTACTCGATCGAGTACCCCCCTACTCGATCGAGTGCCCGAGCTACTCGATCGAGTGCCCAACAGATCGAAACTATTTTGCTGCGACACTTACCCTTACTGACAGAGTAAGGGCTACTCTATAGAGTACCCTAAGACTATAAATACGGAGTATTACAGTCTTCCTCCTTAAAAGGAACTTCGTCCCCGAAGTTCAAACCACTACTAAACAAAGGTACTCCCATAAGCCTCCCGACTCGAAGGTCAACCGAAACACGACGTAAAGCATGACACTAACCCAACTTATCCCGACAACATACCGACACAACATGAGAAAGAAGGGTGTAAAAGCTCTTAAAAACTCTCGCGATCCTCTCCTACCCCCCTAAAAGAAACAAGGTTACGTCCTCGTAACCATACATACCTGATCAAAGAGAAAAGGGTAACGCTCTTTCATGATATCTTCTGCCTCCCATGTAGCTTCCTCAGTCTCGTGGTTAGACCAAAGGATCTTAAGCAACACTGTCTCGCCACTCCTGGTCTTCCTAACCTTCCGGTCTAGGATCTTCTTAGGCACCTCAAGGTATGATAAGGACTCATCCACTTCTAAGCTCTCTTTCTAACACATGTGACGGGTCGCTCACATACTTCCGCAGCTGCGATACATGAAACACATTGTGCACTCTCTCCAATGCAGCTGGTAACGCCAAACGATAAGCAACTTCCCCGACTCGCTCTAAGATCTCATAAGGCCCTATAAACTTCTGACTTAACTTGCCTTTCTTCCCAAATCTCATAACTCCACGCATCGGAGATACCTTCAGAAGAACCTTGTCCCCAACTCGAAACTCTATGTCCCGACGATGTAGATCTATAACTCTTCCGTCGATCTGGGGTCGCTCTCATCCGTTCTCTGATCATCTTAATCTGTTCTACCATCTCATGTACCATCTCTGGTCCTAAAACCACTGCCTCAGCACTATCGTCCCAACAGATCGGACTCCTACATCTCCTCCCATACAAAGCCTCAAACGGTGCCATACCTATGCTGGTGTGATAGCTGTTGTTGTACGAAAACTCTATCAAATCCAACCTCTGCTCCCAGCTACCACCAAAATCCATCACACAAGCTCGCAACATATCCTCAAGGGTCTTGATTGTTCTCTCGGTCTGCCCCGTCTGTCGCAGATGAAATGTCAGTACTCATCTTCAAAGCTGTTCCCAACGATTCCTGCAACTCCTTCCAAAACCTTGATATAAACCTCGCATCTCTGTCAGACACTATGTCCTTAGGGACTCCATGTAACTTAAGCACGTTCTTTCGATAGGCCATAGCCAATTGTGCCTTAGTCCATGTATCTTTCATTGGAACAAAGTGAGCTGACTTGGTCAAACGATCCACTATCACCCAAATCATATTGTTACCTTGTTGACTCCTCGGCAAACCCACAATGAAATCCATGGAAATGGATTCCCACTTCCACTCAGGCACCTCCAAAGACTGAATCTTACCTTGTGGTCTTCTCTGTTCCCCTTTAACTCTCTGGCATGTCAAACAACGGGACACAAACTCAGCTGTCTCTTTCTTCATCCCAGGCCACCAAAACGTGTTCTTCAAGTCCTTATATAGCTTGTCTCCACCTGGATGAACTGAATATGGTGTGCAATGAGCCTCTGTCATGATTGTCTTTTTCAACTCCTCATCATTAGGCACACACCACCTACCATCAAACCTCAAACTACCATCTCAGTATGAATGGAAAATCGGGACCGTCCCTTTCTCTACTCCAACTCTCCACTCAACTATCTTAGGATCCAAAGCCTGCTTATCCCGAATGTCATCATAAAACTCCATATGTACTGTCATATCACCCATAGCATCTCCTTTCTGCATCACATGAATCCCAAAACTCGCTACCTCCTCCCTCAACCTCATCAAAGATAGAGCTGTACATAAGGAATGCACACTCTTCCTACTTAAAGCATCAGCAACAACATTGGCCTTCCCTTCATGGTAGACGATTTCCATGTCATAATCTCCAATCAACTCCATCCACCTCCTCTGTCTCATGTTCAACTCCTTCTGCGTGAAGATGTACTTGAGACTCTTGTGATCCGAAAATACCTTAAAGATTGCTCCATAAAGGTAATGCCTCCAAATCTTGAGAGCAAACACCACCGCACCCAACTCCGTGGTCATGAGTAGGGTAGTTCTCCTCATAAGGCTTCAGCCTAGAAGCATAGGCAATTACTTTACCATTCTCGCATCAACACACATCCCAACCCATTCTTCAAGCGTCTCGTATAAACCTCGAAATTCTCGCTCCCTTCAGTAATGCTAGGGACAGAGCGTGGTCAAACGCTCCTTTAAGGTTTGGAACGCCTTTTCACAACTCTCATCCCAACGAAACCTGTTCTCTTTCCTCATCAATGCCGTCATCGGCCTAGCTATCTTGGAGAAATCCTTCACGAACCGTCAGTAATATCCAGCTAAACCCAAGAAACTCCTAACCTCGACATTCTTGATGCTTCCCACTTTGTCACAAAATTTCAATCTTTGCTTGGATCCACACTACTCCATCTTTAGAGATTACATGCCCCAGAAAAGCAACTTCCTCTAACCAGAACTCGCACTTGGACAACTTAGCATACAACTCATGATCTCTCAAGGTCTCAACAACACGATCCTCGGATGCTCCTCATGCTCCTCCTTAGTCTTAGAGTAGACTAAGATGTCGTCGATAAACACTACTACGAACGATCCAAGAACTGTCTCAAGATCCTATTCATCAAATCCATAAACACCGCCGCGCATTAGACAATCCAAACGGCATCACTACATACTCATAGTGGCCATACCTCGACGTGAAAGCCGTCTTCGGTATATCCACATCTCTAATCTTCACCTGATGGTACCCCGACCTCAAATCAATCTTAGAGAAGACTGTTGCACCACTCAACCGATCAAACAGTCATCTATTCTTGGCAAAGGATACTTGTTCTTTATCGTCACACGGTTCGCTCCCCTCGTAATCTATGCACAAATGACCTCAAGCTCCCATCTTTTTCTTCACGAATGTAATCGGTGCTCCCCAAGGCGATACACTCGGTCTAATGTACCCCTTTTCTATCAAATCGTCCAACTGTTTCCTAAGTTCCTCCATCTCCTTAGGACCCATACGGTACGGTGCCTTAGAGATTGGCCCCGTCCCCGGCTTCAACTCAACGGTGAAATCTATCTCCCTCTTCGGTGGCAACCCCTAATCTCCTCCGAAAGACATCCGCAAACTCTCCCACCACAGGTATCTCATCAACTGTTGGACTCGCTATCCGATCATCTCTCACATGGCACAGGATCAAAGGACACCCCTTCCTCGGATAAGACTTCAAGGTAACAACAATCAACTTAACCTTGGGTTTGACTAAAAACCCACGGTAAGACACACTAACACCCTTAGGACCCCTTAGGGACACTTTCTTTTGATGACAATCTATCTTAGCCTTATACTTTCCTAACCAATCCATCCCAACTATCATCTCAAAACCATTAAAAGGAAACTCTAGCAAGTCTACAGGGAAATCGACTTGCCCAACTATCAAAGATACATCTCTAAACAACCTCCCACACGATACGGACTCACCCGAAGGTATGAAAACTTGCTCCTTAACGGACTCATATACTCTCGGACCCAACTCGCTTTACATGACTCGAAGACACAAACGACTGAGAAGCCCCGAATCGAACAAAACAAACGTAGGAATACCATTAACAAGGAATGTACCTGGTGATAACATGCGCATCCTCCTCGCCTACCTTCTTCTCCATCATGAACAACTTGCCATCGGTCTTCCGCCCACCTCCCGGACAAGATTAGCGATGCGGTCGCTTAGCACCCGACCCTTGATTGTTGTTGTTCGTCGGTGTCTTCGATAAGAATTACCGCCGTTGCGGTTGCCTCCCTCTGGTAGCTCGGCCTCCTCGGTTTGGCCATGATCCAGCCGGCCCGTTGCTCGCGAAGCTCGTGCGGGTCTCTGAAAGATCCGGTGCACTCGTGCACTCATGCCTCTTGTGGCCTACGCCACCACACCCAAAGCAGTCACTCCCCACTGTTGCTCACACTCCCACGACCTCTCCCAAAGGAAGTTCCAAAGACTAAACCCGGATCCAGAAGAAAACCCCTTAGATTGATTGTGGTTGCCTTTCTTGTAGTTAGATTGGCCACCACCCTCGCTCTCCGACTTCCTCTTCTCACCACCGGACCTCTCCTGAGCCATCTCCACTAGTCTCTCAGCTCTCCCAGCCCTCTCATATGCTTCCTTCACATCAGTGAGGACTCCCACTGGTAACTTATCCATAATCTTCGTGGTTAGTCCACTCTCAAACCTCAAAGCCAAATTCTCATCACTCAAACCCATGTCCTCTCGCATATCTAGATTTCTCATTGAACTCGCCTGTAGTACTCGACCACGGACATCTCGGCGGTCATCTTAAACTTATCAAACTCCTCCCTCAACTTACTCCTCACATGTTCCTAAGACAAACTCCTTCCTCACAAACCCTCTACGAAACTCCTCCCAAGGTATAGCAGGTAACCCCTGGTTGGTATATATCTCCTTGGCACTTACTTTCACCGAATCCCACCACTTGCCACCGCCTCCCTCGGATAGAATGCAGCTGATCCACTCTCATCTCATCCGGACAATGGACTAAATCTAGTATGTTCTCCATCTCCTCGACCAACTATCAAGACGGTTAGGCTCCTCAACTCCCTTGTACTCCTTCGGGTTAAACCTCGCAATATAGAGGCTGACTTTAGCATGGTCAACCTCCTTCTCCTTACTCTTATCCTTGTCCTCATTCACTCTCTTCGGGTCTCGATGAGCGTCCTGGTGCTCTAACATCTTAACGATGTCATCCGTAGTCATAAGCTCCGCCTAGCGTACAAGGCATTTTTCTTGGGCGGCATCTTGAAACTAAACATATATAAGAAAGGGTAGATATGAACATACGTACTAAACTTCAAAACACGAAAACACGATGCCCAGAACCCACTCGATCGAGTACCCAAACCCACTCGATCGAGTGACGGGCTACTCGATCGAGTGCCCCTATGTACTTGATCGAGTACCCAAACTCCAGAACCAAACAGACCTTCTGGTCACTAACCCACTCGATCGAGTATATAGGCTACTCGATCGAGTGACCCCCTACTCGATCGAGTACCCCTAGTTACTCGATCGAGTGCCCCAAAACGCGATTCGACTCGGTTTACGCTAAAAACCTATCCGATCGAGTCAGTCTTACTCGATCAAGTATCACTAATACGTAAAAGCTACCCGCATATTACGTCATATACTAACATGATAACTTTATAAAATCACATTACATCATAACATTCATGCTATTAATTGCCACGTTATAAAACATTCCATCATGCTATCAACAATGTTTATATATATATCATTAATTTTCTTTCATCTCATCAACTTCCAATTCGAACATCCAACCATCAACACATTCCATCACATTGTTACGCAAGTTACTAAGCACACACATGACTCAACACACATTTCCCCCATGTGACCGGTTCAAAGTTGTAGGGCGACCCCCGCGACTTTAGGACGTCTCCCAAGCCTTTGCACTAGCTCCTACAACTTTTACCCCGGGTTCATTTTAATTGACTCCCTATGTTCAGGACCACTCAGGTATGGAGACATCACCATCTCGGTTGCCCGAGGTATGATAATCAAATAGACAAAATAGAAACAACATTTATTATAAGTGCTTTAATGAAAAGTTACAATCCTCAAACCAATCGAAAGTACAATACATTATTCCAACTAATCGTTATCAAATGAAATGTAAATAAAGACTAAACTACAAATGGAAGACTCTATCGTCATGTCGTGGCCATCCCTGACTATCCAAGACCATCTCTATACTGCTCAATATCTGCTCACCATCCCCGAATGGATCACCGCAGTTTTACAAAACAACACCGGTCGCATACTAATCACACAACCAAAATAGATAATAACAATAAGGCAAACAGACCGATCACACACATACACACAACCCAACTCCCATCATCATCTCAACACCGATCGTCCACACGGACCCATTACCAGCTGGGGGACCGCAGCCGTTCCCACCTAAGCCCCGCTCATCGTACGAGCGATAACCCTGTATCATTAATGTGCACATCCCCTTTCGTGGCGGGTTCCACGAAGGGCGAAACTAGGGCGTGAGATCACTCCCGCAAGTGACCCCACTCAGCCGAGAACGCATCTCGAGAACCATCACAACCAATCACAAACACAATCACAATCACAATCACAATCAAACAGACTAACTACAAAGACATCACCAATATCCCGTTATGGGACTAATACCGAGTAGGAAATCCTACCTGGAAAGCAAATACGCAGACGATCTAAACAAATTGTCTCAAAACGGCTCCTCTACGAATTCTCCTCCTATCATACATAACACATAAAGACTACTATTCAATTCCTACTCATAAAATCCCCAAACCCTAAATTAGGGTTTGACCAAAACTAGCAAAACATTATAAAAATTATGCTAGAAGCTTACCCTCGACGCAAGGAAACCAACAACACGAAAAACAACGAGAATCGACCGTCTGAACTCCGTGAATCGTTAAGGATGCGATTAGGAAGAAGAATCTTTTCTCTCTTAAACAGGTTTTAGGTTTTGGTAAAAGTGTTTTAAAACAAAGACGAATTGGTTTAAATACCCTAATCGCATAATTAACAAAACCCGCGAAAACTCCCCCGTAAAACCGGGCGCTCGATCGAGTACCTAAGGTACTCGATCGAGTACCCCCCTACTCGATCGAGTGCCCGAGCTACTCGATCGAGTGCCCAACAGATCAGAAACTATTTTGCTGCGACACTTACCCTTACTCGACAGAGTAAGGGCTACTCTATAGAGTACCCCTAAGACTATAAATACGGAGTATTACAGTAAGCCCCACTCGATAGAGTACCCACAGACTCATAAAACCTTAGTATTACATTGATCGAGTAAGGGCCACTCGATCGAGTACCCTACTCAGTTTTCAGCACTGTCCAATTTTTGTAAAACGATCATATCTCACTCGTTTCTTGGTCATTTTGGCGTGTGACCAATAATTAGAATCGTAAAAGAACAAGCTATCACCTCTAAGTGTAATCACATCAAAATCATATATTCATCTCAAGTTATAATAGTTTAAAGACAACTTCGTTGTAATCGGACAACATAACTAGTTGATTCCTACTTCCAAACAACTTAAACAACAACAAAGTAAACAAAACCAACTTGATACTCAACTAACCACATGTTACTATCTACAAAAGCCAAACAATAACATCCATCATGTTATCAATCATGTACTACCCGCATGCTTTAACTTTATAACTTTTCGTGATATAAAACATACTTATACATTACAAATCCTATTCCCATGTTACTAATACAACAATATTACAACTCCTCTTCGTCACCTAAACATATTCTTAATCACGAAATCCATATTCTCATGCAATTGCTACTCTATGTTTTCCAATCAATTAATTCTTCATCCAACATGTGCATATGAAACAACAGTAAACAAGTGTATAACTTTATTATATAACTTTGCGCAAACAAAATCATGTATAATCATATCACATCCCCTAATCACATGTTACTAGTATAGCCAAATTATAAATTCTCCCTTTCACACATAACATGCTCTAAATCATAAATCATATTCTTATGCAGTAATTACTTCATGTTTTTCCACCACATCCACCATTCAATCACATCTCATCCATCCATCATATTCATATAAACAATAGTAAACACATAGCGATCCCATGACACCCCATAGTGACCGGTTCAAAGTTGTAGGGCGAGACCGCGACTTTAGGACGTCTCCAAAGCCTTTGCATTAGCTCCTAACAATTCCTGCCCGGGTTCATTTTATTTGACTCCCTAGATTCATTGGGTTCATTAGTTACAGGTTCCAAAATTGTCGCTCTGATACCATTTTGTAACACCCCCATACACCAAGGTACCTTACCAAGACCACCTAAAGCATGGAAGTGCTACCATCTCAGTTACCCGAGGCAATGAATATCAAATAGACCATAAAATAACATACTTAAGTACTTAAAAGAGTTTAAGTGATTACATTATCAAAACTCAAACTGTAAAAGAAAATACAAATGTTCTCAAAAAACCAACTAAGTGGAACTGCCTTAACAAACAAAGCGGAAGACTAAAGACTCTGATATGTGATGACTCCATCCCCAGCTAGATCCCATGTGTATCCAAGATATACCTGTTAAATAACTGCTCACTACCCCCGAATGGATCATCACAGTTTTCAAAACATTTAAATGGGGTTAGTTACTGATTACACAAAACACAATACAAAAGATACAACACACACAAGTTTCCCAAACGCCGTCACAACTCCACACACCTGACTTAGTGCGTAGTCCTGCCAGAATACTCATCACAACAGATATTCGTCACTGCCAGTGGGGGACCGCAGCTGTTCCCACCTACGCCCCGCTCATCTCATCCGAGTGATAACCCGTGTTCCTTAATGTGCATATCCCCTCTGTGGCGGGTTCCACAGAAGGCGAATTAAGGGTGTGAAGCCACTCTCGCAAGTGACTCCACTCAGTCGAGGACACGCCTCGAGAACCACAGACAAACAATCACAATCAACTACAAAATCAACAATCACCAATTCCAATATGATATAGACAAATGTTATTAATCAACAACCACTAACAATCAATCAACCAACCAACATATATGTAACCAATAATTGAGTAGGAAATCCTACGTGGAATAAGCAATCAAAAGACCGTCACAAGCAGCTAATCAAAATCGTTCTTGAACGAAATCACCTCCTATCAAACATACAATCATACAATCACCATCTAATAAACACAATACTCCCAAAACCCCCAATTTAACCAATTAGGGTTTCAACCAAAATCAATGAAATAACATAAAAACTATACTAGGATCTTACCCACAATACGACGATCTCAACGGCGTAAAGAACACAACGATCTGACGACTCTAGCCCTTAGGATTTGATAGCAATGAGAAAGAGAGAAGCAACGTAACTTTGTTTTATCTTTGTGAAGTTTAGAAAAGTGTAAAATGAAAAGAAACTGATGGATTAAGTTTATATATCTTTCTCACGTTGCTATCAAAACTCGTAAAAAACAACCCGTAAAACCATCTTACTCGATCGAGTAAGTAATTTACTCGATCGAGTGACCCTTACTCGATCGAGAGCCACACTTACTCGATCGAGTACCCATCCGCAGAACACTATTTCGAAAACCAAACTTACATACTCGACAGCGTATGCCCCACTCGATAGAGTACTCAAAGACATAGAAACCGTTGTATTACAGTCGGTCTATGCAACGTGACTGGGACTCAGAATGATCTGAGCTTACGTGGTCGATTGATCAAGTACGTAGGCGTCGAAAGCAATAGCGTAAACTAGAATGCAAAGAGAGAGAAAGAAAGGCTGGAACACTCGCGTGCCAAATATAATGGCCGAAGGCCTCTATTTATAATAAAAACTATGTAGTATCCCGCGCTTCGCACGGCCTGTTTTAAAATTTTATTATTATAATTGAAGAAAAACAATATAATTCATATATAACCTTTAATATTTTTACGTATAAATAAAAATAAATTATTTTTTCTCAAATTTAATTTTTTTTTTATGTTCAACTTCAACGTTTTAAAATAAAATAGATACAATTTTAATTAAAAATAATAAGTGATAATGAATTATGGATGATAAACGTTTTATAAATAAATTTGTGACTGAACAAATATCATGAAAGGTATTTTCCTCGTGCCAAAGGACCTTTCTTTGAAAAATAAATAATTTTCTTGTATTTTAAGTTAATGAATGTTGGCAAGAAATAATACTAAATATTGTAAACTATTGAATACAGTGGTGAATCACCGATAATAGTTTTGTTCCTCCCATTCCTTCCATTTCACTTTTTAATCCGTCTCTTTGATTTTTCCAATATTGATTCGAGTAACTTTTTAAATTAGATTATTATTATTATTTTATATTGTTATTTTCATTGTTACTACTATTACGAATGAATAATGAGATGGCGCCACCGGGTGGTACCCAAATTCGGCGCCACCGAAGGTGTTTTGATAAATTGATAGCCATTTTTGTTTCCCTCCTATACATTTTAAATTTCAATTTATATATTCTTTTCATGGGCATTGAGGTAATTATGCATTTACACACATTACTAATCATAATTGTAACTGATTATACATCACAAATGATGAATTCAATTCGTAAACAAAGAAACTAAGAATCCAGAAGACAAAGTCCTTCTCGATGGTGTTGGATAATCCATTGCAGTTTGATGATGAAGAAGATTAAGCCAAACAAAAGTTTGGTTATAGAATTTGTACAAAACCAATTTGGCCATTTATGCTTATCAGAACTATGCGGTAGAGTCCAGAAAAAAAATCTTTTATATGTATGATACATGTGCAATTAACAATTTAGCGTCAATGCAAACATGCTTGCATTCCAATGATGTTAAATAACATTTTTTTTCAGTCAAATTATGGACAAGATTCCACAATTCACAATTCATCCCCTACAATTATCGTCTCAATACCAAACATCAAGATGTGAAATCCGAGATTTGACGTTTGTTGGTGGCTGTAAGTTTCTTTGATTAGTAATTAGGGTTCAAGTCTTATGATATTTCAATTGAAATTACTTTCTTGTCCTTACTATTTTGGCGCAAAAATTAAAAAGATAAATTCATTTTGCATTTAAATTTATTATTTTAATTAGGGTAGTGCCGAGTTTTAGTACCACCCGGTGGCGCCCTATCACTTCCCATTACGAATATCTTAATCCAATTATAGCCTCTCCCCTTTAGGCTTTTATTTATATTAATGATTTTAATACTTAGATTTAGCTTATGACATTTACACAACAATTTTCTTCTTTATACTCCATAGTAATTTAATTTTATCAAAGGTTTTTCATATAAAAAAACATGTACGGAGTATATAGTTACTTAATATGTATCAAAATCATTTACATTTCCTTAGCATATTAAATTATTATTGGTAAATCAATTCTAATATTTACATAAGTATGGTATCCCCTTCTTGTGAGTTATGAACAAACCTCCTAAAATTTAATTATAATTTAAACTTAATTGAGATATGGAGTCAAATCACTTGTTTTCTTACCCATTATTCTTAAAGAAACCTCTATCAGCACCATTGCTATTGGCGTCATTCTTGATCTCTTCTCTCATCACCCCCATTGCTATAGTATATCACAAAAACTCCGGAGAGACGGTCTCTTAATAGCGTTATTGAGAGACCTCTCATATGATGGTGCCATTAAATTTTTTTTTCCTATTATGTCTCCCACTAAATTAGTGAGAGACGGTCTCTCATAAACCTAACTGATAGTATATAGTCCACCAAAACTATTATTTTATGGTTTACCTCTTTACGACATCGTTATCTTTTTTTCAATCCAACTACTGAATGCTGACTATTTTGTACTCCATATTTCACTATCGTGCCATCGACGATCAATTGCGCAGCAAACAAATAAGCAATTACTACTAACAAACGTGCAAACTATATACTTTATCAAGAGTACATCATATTTGTGAGTTGTTATTGCTAACAATGGAGGTACATTAAGTTTATTTATTTGTTATACAAAATTCTTCCCATGCATCTTACTTCATCTCTTTAGAATTTTCTCATATTTATCTCTATCTAAAACAAAACAAATTTCACATGTTTCCATTTGACAATGAATGTGTAGTAATAACAAGCTGGTTTCAAAATTGGTGCAATATTTTTCAACAAACGTTTTCTCAGTGTTGTTGGAACTTGGAAGCAGTAGCCGAAATTGAGAAAACAAAGAAAATGCTTAAAACGCTTTTGTCAGTATGAAAGTCAATATCTTACGTAAATAAAAAAAATAAGAAATTGCTAATAAATGACTCAAGGATATCCATTTACAGAGTACTATGTATTATTCTTTTACAACGTAAATGGAGATGTTCTTTGGGCTATAAATTATTCAACATCGCACATGCGTTCTCTATGGATAATTGAACTTCACCTCCCAGTAAACCTTATTGGTTTAACTCTTTAGTTTAATCATATTTTCAAGATTGGCATGAAAAAGGAAATCTGCAAATCGAGTAATTGTATTATAGATGATGTAATTATGTCAACGTGGCAATTGAAAAACGTAATTTTTTTCTAATTGTAGATTGGAGGTTTTTTAAATTAGACAAAAATAAAATTTTTAAATTTTATATCAAAATAATTTTTTATTAAATTTAAAATTAAATCATCGTAATTATTTAGTTTTATCTTATAATAAAATTTATTAAACTATAATTAATATTTTGTTGAGATTTATACAGCATTTATTATGTTCATATTAAATTATTAGTTGTAATTAATACTTGTCATTAAGGCTGTATAGGACACGTGGCGCATCCACAGCGTTTCAACTCAGTTATATTAAATTATTAATCCTTCGAAGGGGCGCAACACCTGCTGCGTCTTTTCCCCAGAGGTTTCCTCCTCGGCAAGAAAGATTTCCGCGTTTTATTATGAAATTTCGGTAGATATACACTTCCTTATTGCATAAAACACAATATACGAAAGATATTTACTTAAAATATTAATTTTAAATTTAGGAATAAATATCTAGAGAATTCTAGAACATTCTGGAATATTCCGACTCGGCATTTAAACGATTTTTAGAAAATGAAGCAGTTTTTAACCCGGACTCCAAATAAACTCTAATTATTGCCGTATCGATGCGTAGATGACGACCAAGGGGTTGACTCGAGTTTTTGAGCTATCACTTGTCGATGAATTTACGAACTGTAATAAAATCGTTCCGCGTATCAAACATGCGGCCTAATCTTGACTTGGTGGGTTGCGGGAGGTGTATAAATGAGGTATCTACAGAGCCCCCACTTTGACTGAGGCTTGGACAAGGCGAAAGTCAAAGTATAGCCATCAGGTCAATCGAAGATTACAACATGACGACTATGGCGACGCAAGGCGGCTCAAGGGGTCTGAACCAAGGACCTGTCGTCGGGAACATTTTAGAGTTTGTCGATAATCGGGGAGGGTCGTTTAAAGTCCATTAGACTACGTAAGGAAGCTCGCCAGCTATAAGAAGAAACCATACCTGAGACACCCCTAGGTGAAACGGGACTGAAGGCGTTTCGGCAAAACTCTTTGGTCTGAAGATAATTTGGTGTCTGAAGGCATTAGGTGTTACAGGGATCCTGAAGAAACTTCTTAACACTTCTGAAGGCTAACTCTGAAGGCTATCTCCAAAGGGAAAGACAATTCTCTGAAGAACAGAACGTATAAGGTTAGCAGGACGTTGAAAGGAACTGTTGGGGAATCTGCTTGCGTTGGTCTTAAGCGAACTTTGTTTATGAGAAATACGTGGGCTATAAGCGGCAACGAACTCTCGTTGGGGAGCATATTGATGAGTCCGCCGGGGAAGAATCATACGTTGGGTCGACAACGGCGCGCCCTTGGCATCACTAAGCAGAAAAGATAATAGATCGACAACGACACGCCCTTGGCATCGCTGAAGAAAATAAAGGTGTAGACCGACAACGACGCATCCTTAGCACCGGTGAGGAATGAAAATAATAGATCGACAACGACACACCCTTGGCACCGCTGAGGAGAGAATCTGCCCGGGTCGTCGTAAGCGAAATTCCGATAAAAGGGAGAAACCCATGAACTGTATTTAGTGATCACGAACTCTCTTGGAGAACAGAATGTCGTGGTTGTCTGCAGTCTGCTGGAGAGAAAATGTCGATTCGGACGAAGAAAACAACCGAAAAGAGCCATAGGTTGAGCAAGAGGCGCACGAAGCTCGAGCCCACAAATAACAAACTTTTAACGAACTTCTAGCGAAATTCCGAAAAAACTCGTTGAGGAAAAGGCGCAGCAAAAGCTGCGACCCTTGGAAGAGGCGCAGAAAGTGCTGCGTCCTTTCTCGAGCTCGTCCCTGTCTGTGTAAAAACCCGACTTAAGTCGTGTTTTGTTTTTTGTTTCAAAACACAAAATATTTTGTTTCTTTACAAAAACTCAACCAAATTCCGTCAAAAGTTGATCAAATCCCGTTATAAATCATCACTAATCAAGGTATGTGTCTTGTTGTTGCTTTAATTTGCATTTGAGCTTGATTTTTCGGTCGAAAATTAGGGTTTATATACCTTTTTTTTCGAAAATTTTGGGCTTTTGTCTCAAATGGATTTGCCTCATGAAATTGACATTAGAAATGAGTAATTAGCCATGTTAGGAACACAACCATGTATCCCTTTTGAATTTTCTTCAAGTATTAAGCACTTGAGGGCGAAATGTGACGGTTTCTCTATTAAACCGTAAAACCCTTCGAAAATGGCCCTATACTAGCCCATTTTGGATGAAACTTGATGTTTTGGAATCCTTGAGTAATGGTTAAACATGCTATCATGCCGGATTTTCAATTTGTGATAGCTCCTCCGGGACACTTTTGTATGACATAATTGATATTGTAGTGAAATGCTGCCGAATTTTCGACTCAAACCCGCAGCTTGGTTCGAACGTAGACTTTTCTTTACTTAACCTATCATATGTGTGTCCAGGGTTGGAAAACTGGGGCCAAAGATGGCTAGAAATGTCGTCTTTAGATGCTTGAAATGCTTGAAAATGCCTGAAAAATGCTTAACATTGCTTTGTTTACTTCGATTTGTAGAGGACATTCCTTCTACGTCGGGGAGCGACCTCATGGACACCAACGTTGAACCTTCTACCGGTCTGGGAGCGACTCATGAGATGAAGGAGGATATAGAGAAGGAGGCCGCGAAGAGGGCCAATCTGGCACGAGGCGGCCGTCAGCTCGCAGGAGCGCCTGAGTGAGCCTAGAAATGGGATGGTATACATCTCATTTGGGTGGAGGAGAGCCACTTTTCGTACAAGATGACGAGGATTATAGTAAGCCTTCAGCTTGTCATTCCCTATTCATTTACTTCTTACCTATTTCCTTGTTTAGTTGTTTCTTGCACTTTTCTAGTCTTAAGAAAGCTTTCTTTTGAACTGACGCAGGAGTCCGGGAACATGAGGTCCTTTTATGGTTACATGACGATGATGGACGCCTTTGGGAACCTGTTAGAGGAGCAGCAGGCCATCATCGAGCGAGGAGCCTTTGGTGCCTTGGTACAAGGGTGGAGGGAGATCAATGAGAGGAAGATTCGGGCTAACCTCAGCCTGATTTGAGCCTTTCTTGATCGATTTTAGGACACGATCTCGACTTTCCATATGCCTTTTGGAGATATCGGTGTCACTCTGGAGGACTACGGAACGATCACAGGTCTGCCGTGTGGAGAGGAGCCGTTGGTGTGGCCGTTGACGGCCATAAGAGTAGACTCGACCGAGGCGAGGAGTCTGATCGGCTGGAACTTGGCTACGGGTGCGGCCCAGGATCCTGGTTTGGTGCCGAGTACCTACGTCAGGGACTACTTCGGCGGCAGGGTTCCGACGAGAATGAGGATAGATGGATGCATGGTGCCTCCACCACCATGTACTGCTGAGCAGCGGGCGCGTCTGCTGTTGTGGTGGTTCTTGTCTTCGATTTATCTCGGAGATAAGGGGGAGAGGCTGTCGACGAAGCTTCTTCCGTTCCTTTCTGACTTGAGTAGCCTCGGTCGTTGGGACTAGGTTACTCCTAATTTTGCGGTCCACACGCACTACATGAGGGCCATGGTTCGTCTGGAGTTGATGGAGAAGGGGACTTCTCCTGCCACTGTCGATCCTGGACTTCTATTGGAGGTATGAACCTTTCTTGCAAATATGAAAGATCATCATTTTTTAGTATGAAAGATCATTTTTATAGAAAATGATTTGTAAATATTACTTTTATTCGGCCTACAGGTGTGGGTGTACTCTTACTTCCCTAGCTTCGCGCCCACGAGGGCGGCGGACGTTCCGAGAGCGTACCCCATCGTGAGGGACTAGATAGTGTGTCGTCGGAAGAGCCAGCGGTCTTCTTACGATGTTTGTCGGAGGGGCGTGAATGCCTTGAGCTTAGACAGCGTAAGTGTCTTTGATCTTCACTAAGAGACGATCATAGGAATGATCCCTTGTTTTCTTGGCTTTAGTGGGTGTCCCGGCCTTGGGAGAGTTACTCTGGGGCTCCAGCCTTCATGGCCGAGGTTCTCCGTCCCTGGCATTCGAGTCGGTTGCTATTGACGACGCCCATGGAGTTTGTGTGGTACTTGGGTGAGCGTTTGGCTCGGCAGTGCTCCCGTGACACTTTTCCGGTTCCCATCGACCCTCCAAAAACGATGTTTAGGGAGCCTTCAGAGGCTGAGAGGACAGCTGACCTGGCTGGTGCGAGTGGTGATGCTCTCCCGGGTTTGTTCGCAAGAGGTTAGCATACTGGCCGATCGTGCTAAGCATCTTTACCGTTTACTTGTCTTTAATAAAACTGATAAATGTTAAATGATCGCCAAAATAATGAACCATTTGAGATTTGCAGGAGATCGAGGTAGCGGCCGTCAAGCCCCCAACTTTTCCAGAGACACTGAAGTACACAGCCTCGACGGGCATGACGACGATCTCGGAGATCCGGAATTTCAGCGAGGTGGTGACTGACGCTCACATGGACGAGTGGCAGCATATGGTGAGGAGGTTAAGCCCCCAGATTTGGCTGTCTTTTGTATTTTATGCTTTATTACATAGGAATGCATTTGCTTGAACCTTCCCTGTATTTGAATGAAGGTGGCACTATCCAGGCACATGGAGCTATGGAGGATGGCCAACCGGCTGCGAGCTACAACCATTGAGACCCTCATAGGTGGCTCTGGGAGGCAGGTATGAGCCTTTCATACCCGTTCTTTTATTTTTATTATCTCCAACTTTGTGAAGTGAAGTAAAGTGAAATATCACTCCATTTTTCTTTTGTGTAGAGGGAGCGTGAGCTGGCGCAGTCCCAGGAGGAGACGGCCCGTTTGGTGAGAGAGCTCGAGGCCAGAGATGCTGAGATCGTTGCCCTTGAGGCGACAGTAGCTGAGCTAAGTGGTCGTTATGACTCGTCTGCTGGCTGTTTGTTGTACATTTTTTGGATGTCACTTTGGCAGGTGCCCGTATCTTGATGTACATTTTTTGCAGTTTTGGTTGTATATATGACGGCCTGCATGCCTTTGCTGCTGGGTGTTTGTTGTATCTGCAGGTTAGCTTTGAAAAACAGGTTTGACATGTGACGGTTTGCACCGTCGCCGAAATTCACGTAGAAAATCACATAGCAAAACATATAACAAGAAGAATTAACGTAGAAAATTGAATGGCCTAAATAAGCGCGAAAAATAAAATAAAATGAAAGTGCACGAAAATGGACAAAATGACGAAAATGAAAAAAAGTGCCCAAAATGGACAAAATGACGCGACCGGACGGTAGGGAGGGCTACCCCCTAAAAAAAGAATTTAAAAGAAATGTCTAAGTGTGTCATAAACATTTTTGAAAAGAGAGAGTGAAATGATTCTTCGTCAAAAAAAGAAGGAAAAAAAAAAGAAATGAGTAAGTGTGTGTATTTGGCGGAAATGTCGATTTTGCCTCGAAAAGCGAATCCGTAAAGATTAGGAAACATAAAATTGGTAATTAATCAAAATTAGCGAATTAAATCCCTATACGAATAGGAAACTTTAACTAAAATAAAATTAGGAAAGATCTACGGCCTTCAAACGAGGAAACAAGTCTGGGGAAGAGGCGCATCAGGAGTTGCGATCCTTCGAAGAGGCGCAGCAGCTACTGCATCCTTTCTCCAGTTAGTCTGTTCTCAGCTGAAATTAGGAAACAGCGAATACTATAAATAAAGACTTCGGTTGAGCTTCTATTCTCACAATTCTCTCTTCCTTGACTTCGTCTATTACATAAAACCTCCTATATCTTCCCAAAATTTCCCGACAAAGTATGGATGCCTTTGAAAATCGCATTAAGGAGTGGACGAATGAATTTACGAATGTGGAGAAACATGACATGGGTGATTCTAACTTAGGATCAATCATAAGTTTGAAGCTAGTGAAGGTAATTAGGCCCTTTTTGGATGCTTGTCTTGAATATTGGGACCCGAATTTCCATGTATTTGCCTTTCCGGGAGGCAAAATTTGTCTCTTTCCTGAAGAAATTGCAGCGGTCGGAGGACGTGAAGCAGAAAGTGTTCCGGCTATACCCCCTAGCTCCCAAGGCTATAAAAATAAATTTAGGGATTTTCTTGGATTGACCAAAGCTGAGGTAGACCGTCTTGTGACCTCAAAAGGTGTTCGTATGTTTTAATTTGCTGATCGATTTATAAATAGGGAGGACCCTACTATCTCTCATGTGGCGAGGCATAGAGCTTATGGATTTTGCCTTCTTCATTGTTATGTTCTACGAGGGCATGTGGACCAAGAGATGAGGGGTGACCCTCGGTTTCTAGGCATAGTGGAGCAAATGGAAATGCGCAGGAGCCCTGCATGCTTGATTCTAGGGGAGACCATCCTTGGATTGGATAATAGGAAGGCGTACCACGAGCATCCTTATCTTGGGAGTCCTATCATTATACAGGTAAGAACCCGTTTTCTAGTCCTATTCGGCCGTTTTTTCCGTTTTTTTTTATGTTTTGTTTTTCTTGGGCGATTTTGATATTGACTTCCATCCCCCTTTTTTCTTTACAGATCTGGCTGATGGAAAGGCTGCGGTTGATCGAGCCCCCAGTTGACGTGACAGGATATCGCTCCCGATCAATTGCTGGTCCGTTTCAAACTCGTCGTCAAAAGCTACCAACCAAAACAATATTTATAACTTCACAAACTACTCTTAGTAAAGAGGTAAGTAAAGGTCGAATCCCATGGGACGGGTATTGATGTAGGATTCTCAATTGTAAATAGCTATGTCTTAGGGTGTCACAATTTGGATTGAGTGATGTGTAATCTAAACTAATCAACAAAATGAAAGTAAATTAATGAAAACAAAGCAAAGTAATTAAAGGGGTTTGTAAACAAATTATTAAAGGCACTAGGGTGTCATGGGTTCATAGGGATTCATGGGAATAGATCATACAAACATATTCTCAATTAGATGCAAGCACTTATTGTTGTGATGGGATCGAGTTAGTATATATCTTACAATCCCTGAGTAGGTTTGGGTCTCGGAGCCGAGTCGTCTAGACTGTACAACACCTACAAGTCGACTTAATCCTTTCTATTCAACTCTATGCATAGTTTAATAAGGCTCGAGTTAGTTTATGTCTTATAAGCCTCATTTAAAAGATAGGGGATGGTAAAAAAATGCAAGGATTCATAGGCTCGCATTTTATCAAACATAACATGTCCATAGGTTGAAATCACAACAAGCAAGCAAATTAATTATGAAAACATATTAGATTAACCATAGATCAATCCCCATGTTTGTTTCCCCTAATTCCCCACTATCCCTAGCTAAAGAACTACTCACTCATGATCAAGTTTAGCATGCTAATAAGGTTGTCAATCATACTAATAAAGCAAAACATGATGAATAAATGAAAGTGATTAATAATAATAAAACAAGATTAAGAAGGAATTATACCTATGGAGATGATCCAAAATAATAAAGCAAAGAATAATAGAAGTACCTGATGATTGATGGAAGGTTGTCAATCCTCCAAATAAACCCAAATAATCTTCTAATTACCCAAATAAAAAGAAGAACAATAGAGAAATTAAGGAAAGATTAAGATGTGATTAATATTGAGAATTGTGTTACAACTAAATTAAAACTAATTTAAGAGATTATTAAGATTGGATTAGGAATTGATTAAAATTGGATGCTAATCTAGGTAGTACAAAGGGGTATTTATACTAAAGATTAGGTATAAGGATTAGGGTTACTAAGGGCTTAAATTACTATTAAGACCCTAAGAAAACTTGAGGAAATGCTACTCCCGAGGGAAATGCGCGGATCCTCCTTGCTAGTCCTGCTACGATCCGCTCGTCTCATGCTGAGGCACGGGCCATTCTGTGAAGGGATCCGCTAGGATCAGGGAGGGCACGCTCGGATATTTGTTGCACAGTCCGCTCGTCCTGGGATCAGGCTGCTCGGATCCTTGCAGTGTGGCACGCTCGGATCATGCTCGGGCCACTCGTACCCTTGGGCAGAGTGCTTCTCTTGTTTAGCTCCTTAACAATCTGCGAGGATCATGTTGGGGATGCAAGGATCCTTTCATCATTGCCCATTTCACTTTATTTATCTACTTAGGCCTCTAGTGTCGCTCTTCTGTTTGATGCTTGGTCATTAGATGCGATCCATTTAGCTCTATTTCGCCTCATAAATGCAAGGTAAGCCATCCTCTCCTACCAAGGACACAAAATCTCAAAGAATATGCAAAATGGGAAACTAAAGATAATAAATGACCCAATATGGGCTAAAAAGCATAGGAACGAGGTTAATTCGGGGACTAAATGTGCTCAAATATGAGTCACATCAAACATCCCCAAACCGAACCTTTGCTCGTCCCGAGTAAAGAGGTGACTAAAACTAGGACCTTTACTTAAACTAAACTACTAATATAGCCGATATGAGACAATTAGCGGGTCTCACTCCACCCCTTCAACTCACAACAAGACAACCATGAGGTAGGATGCCTTCTTGCAAGGCAAGGCGGGGCTTGCTAAAATGGCGATACATCCAAGCATTAAGCACACAAAACAGGTAATGGATGCATCTACAAAAGAATAGCCACTTTACTCATCTAAGTGGCGAAAATTATCTAGAAGGGAAGCAATCTAAGGGTACACACTCCATCATAGATACGGTTTCTCCAAACTACTAAGTCTAGGAGGATACCAATAAATCAACTCTAAATTGTGTCAAGCTAGGGTACCTTTGTCCTCAATCGTTAAATGCTTTCGTCAAGATTAGTCTCCCTATGGTGTTAGAAACACTGTAGGATCGTGAAATTCCCCTTCTTTCCTATACAAAAAGAAGGGTCGTCCCCTCTCCACCATGCATAAAAGTGGGTTCAATGGAAAAAGGGATCAATGTATTTTGAGTTTCATGGTGGGAGTTTGGTTTTGATGTTGTTGTTATTACCCTCAATTTCTTGTGGCATTAGACATTTGAGAACAATTTCTTTTTGCCATTTCTTTGATGCTTGCATTTTGATGCTTGACAAATTTCAACTTTTTGCATTTTTGAACATTTTCAAAGTCACCCCAATTAGTAACGAGGGTGCTTTTATTAAAGTATAGGATTTCTTTTTTTTTGTACTCCTCTTTTCTTTGATGCAATTTGCAAACTTCTTGTTTTTCATTTTTGATTGCTTGAACTCAATTTGATAATTTTTGTGCCCATTCCCTTTTTGTTGACAAAATGTGATAGAGGTGGAGGCTGGTTGCAAGGTTTCAAGGGTCACCTTGGAATAAACGGTAGCCAAGGAGTCATCACAGCACAAGGTACTCTTGACTAGGCCTTAATCCATGGGTCAAAGGATACTAGCATGGCACATCCTAGGGCGTTTTTGAATCATTCTAATGAGCAAAGTCTCAAGAAGAAAAAGTATCTACAAGGGCCTTATATACACTTGTCAAGTTTCCCAAATAGAAGTTTTCACAAACATTTTCCTACAACGCAACTACATGCCATGATGAAACTAACATTTATATAACCTAATGCAAATGCTTCTATCAACTAGTATTCCATATAAACTAAATGCAACTCCTAGAATCACATTGGTTTGTACCGCATCAATCAAAATAAAGCCACATAGTCATTAACATAGAGAGTAAAAAGGAGATTGGAAAGATCATATCATGCGGTCTTCATATTCCTCATGTCTCAGATGTGGCGTAATCGATCAATGTGATGGGAGGGTAAACAAACAAACAAACAAACAAGTATATACACAATATACAAATATACACTACAAAGGAAATGAACATGTTTTTGGTTTTTCAATTTTTTAAATTTTTATGTTTTTTTGTTTTTGTGAAATAAAAGGACATATTTTTGTGTTTTTCAAAAAATTTCAAATTTTTATCATTTTTGATTTTAAAAGTCAAGTTAGAATTTCTCATCCCCACAGTAGTATGGGCATTGTCCTCAATTCCCAATACGATAGGAAATTATGCAAGCTAAATGAGAATGCATGATTTCTACAATAAAATGCAAACTATGTGACATATATATATATATATATATATATATATATATATATATATATATATATATATATATATATATTGTAGATACCCGTATCCGTCGATATTGGAATTTATAGAGAACCCGACAAACACCCGATGATGATAGGACACATGTATTCTTTAGTTGTCATTGTCATTATTTGGAGCTCGTTTTACGAGGTAGAAAGGGCGTCGTCGATGAAGTATTCTATTAATTTAAATGATATTTAAATTAATGTTTTTTAAGTGAATTCATTTTTATTATTTTAAATGATATTTAAATTAATGTTTTTTTAGTGAGTTCATTTTATTAATTTAAATGATATTTAAATTAAAGCCTTTTAATGTGATTTCAATTTAATTTATTTTGAATTTTATTTTATTGAAAATAAGATAAATAATTGATTTGAAAAATCATTTTATGAGTATATTTGATTTGAAAAGTCATTTATTTTAATTCGTTAATTGATTTGAAAAATCGATTTTAAAAGCGAAGAAAACTCGTTTTTAAGCATGTTTTTGAGCTCGATTTTAGCTCGGTTTTTGGGCCCGTTTTCTTTGCGAATTGGCACGAATCTCGAGTACACTAACCCACCTAGACCAATACCCATCCACCCTTGTTCGAACCCCCCATACCACGGCCCAAATTCTCGTCCCAAACCCCTCACAAGCAGCCCGCAACCAATGCAACCCCCCCTGTTTTGGCAGCCAATTCGCGAGCCCAAACCCGCTCCAAACACTACCAAGACCCGTACCCATTAACCCTAACCCATACCCTAGTATCCTACCCATATTATCCTAGCTTAATCACCAAGAAAACTCCCCTCAAACCCTCACAAAAACGGCTGGACAGCAGCCATACGGGATGAAGCCCGATTGCCTCTCCCTCTCTTTTAACCTATTTTAACTCCTTATAAATACCACCCCTTCACCATACATTCATTCCTCTAAGTTCTCCATACATCCTACCATCACCCACAAGCTTTAAACCTCAGAAACAAACCCTAATTGCCTCCCAAAAACCCTAAACAAAACCAACACACAAACTGAACTGTTTGTGTGTCCTCCTCGAAAATCAACTTGTTCCTCCATCAAACCTCCATCAAAACTCGATTTTCTTGTTCCTAATTAACCACATAACATCCATATACACATTAGACAAAGATTTACGAGCCAAATTGCCCTTGAGAGTACACGAAATCCCTCGAAAAATAGAGTGTTATACACTCTGTTTTCGCGGTTTATTCTTGTCTGTCCAGTTCTGTTTGTGCTCGTTTTTCGTGCCCAATAACCCAAAACGAGCAGGGGTTGCTTTAAGATTCCTGTTCTACTCTCTTTCTAGTTTTCAAAACATCTTTCAAATCGAATTTTCGTCGTGAAACGAGGGAGATATCATCGTTTGAAAATCGCTGTCCGAAAGTTTCAAAACGCGTGTTTGCTTTGCTCTTCGTCGACGACGGCCTCTCGAGATAAAATCTACCATCGATTACGACCCAAGACGGTGTCAACGATACATGTAGGTTGAGGGTGCATCAAATCCTCTTCTTTTCCCTTTTATTTCGTTTTGTTTTATGCTTTTTTTATTGTCTTGTTTTTGTTTGTTTTTCGTTTTGTTTATCGATTGTTCTAATTAATTATGAAACTAGTTAGTCCGAGTATGAGTTAAAGTACCACCATGAACACCCGCGTTGACTTGAGATGGGAAAATAAACCGCTACTTCAGTTGGTCGTACACCCCCGTCTCATTTACATATCCTCGTGTTCAAGGTAGGGCATAAATAAAACGAATTTCTAACTTCGCTCTTCGCTTTTGACCCCCTTATTGTTTCGGCCAAATCGACGTACCCTAGGACCCGTTGTATGTTAGTTTAACCTCTGATTGTTAACCTATGACGTATTTAGATGACATTAAATTAATTTAATAATCTAATTAGACACTTTAGGGTACACCGACATATCTTTAAAAATCAACTAACAATTCTGTAAATAATTGAACGCATCTTTCTCTTTCACCTAATTTCTCGCTAGTATAAGAGTGCGTGATTAGCACCTTCTTATTAACACTCGATGAGTTAACTTAATTTGCAAACTTGACCTAATTCAACCCCTTTGGGCCGTGTGGAACACTCGATCTTAAGCGAAGCTTTCTGACCTTTTTTTTATCATCGTTTTCTAATGTATCTCCCGTATCGCTTTGCAAATCCATCTAACTAATGAACCCGACCTAGGAACTAGGGTAGCCGTGTCTGTGGCCGTGGCTTTAGGCCGTGGGGTTGGTCATGCCTCTCTTTGTCTCGTTTGTTTTATGTCTTTTGTTCTTGGTCGTTTGATAGCTTGTAATTTATCGTTTGCTCGTCGGGTTGTAATCTTTCGAGTTAGTTTTCTTTTTTTTACGAGTCAAAACCTCTTCAAAAAACCTTAGTCTTATTTGGTTAGACGGTTGTTCCCCAATGCTTGTAGGAGCGTAGTAAACCGCATGTTGTTTAAAGCAACATGGCCCGGTTTATCCTAGTGCATGCTTTGGTGTGTAGCCCTATGTCTAATTCGATGAGATTAAGTGAAAGCACGCATTACGAGGAGTGACCCAAGGCCGTGTGTCATGTAGGCCGTGAGTCACCCCCCCTTGTGCACGGTTTTCTAGGCCAAACGGCCATGTATTGCGTCGTGTGTATAGCTTTGTATTTAGATCGAGTTGTATCTTTAATTTGTTGTTGTGTCGGCATGAAATGCCTGGTTTGTAATAGGTAGATCCCAACGGCTCCCCCATTCCTCCTAAGCCTTGTTTGCTTTCGTTTGTATGTTATTAGATCAATCAACCCACATGCTAAATTACAACTTTGACAAAGTTAGTTTAGTTGCATCTAAAACGACATAGAAATTGTTGTCACATGATAGGGTTAAAACAACGTTTGCATATCATACATCGTAGTAGCTATGACCTTGTTTGAACTCCGACACTTGACTTAGTAGAGGCCGTTATCGACGGGCGGGGTTAGGTGTCCTTATGGGCTTCCTAACACGTACCCTCACCCCTTACTCAAGATCTATGGTTTGTGGATCCGTCTAAATACCATTGGATTACGAGAGTCATTCAAATCGAGTGATATAGGGTACAAGTCTTTATCTTTAATCACTCGTAGTCGATTGGCTTTATGCTTTTCGATGAAAGGTGTAAAGTTGACTTGAACGGTTCCAAGTTCCCAAAAAACTTGGTGGCGACTCTAATATGTCTTAATTCGATTCGAAAGAACCTCGAGTCGATTATGCCTCGTGTGGATCCCGCGACGCAGATTCAGAGGGCCTTGTCCACGATTTGGCGACTCACTGGGACTGGAGGACTAGTTACACTGTGTTTCTAGGGTCTTTTCCTCCGAGGTGAAACTTGAAAAGAAAGTGTTGGAAAGTAAAACATTACTCATAGTGCTACGATTCATGCATAAACCCTTAAGGACTTGTCCGGGCCGTCCCAGCGTTTCTTCGTGATGCGTGGGGGGCGACGTCCCACTATGCCAGGAAGCTGCACATTGCTCGCTTCCACTTCGCCTCGCGTGGTTCTTGAGAGTGGGGACGATCTTCTAGGTACTTTACCTTAAGACACCTTGCTCTATAAGACCGCAAAAGGATGGAGGGCATAGACCTTTTTATAGAAGACTTGCCGAGACTTAGAGATGTCTAGGAGCATACATCCTTATAACATGAGAATGACAATATGCAAATTGTTTTCCCGAGTCTTTTCGAAATTTCCCATGTCCTTTTCAAAACCGAACTTTTGAACAACTTACCTTCAAAATAGCATGGTTTTAAAAACGCGGAATGCTGCCCAAATAGGACTAGAATTTTCGGCCCAAAACGAGCTTTTATAGCCGGCATGCTGCCCATTTCAAATCTCATTTTCAAATCAATCCTTCATTTTTTCAAAATCAATCCAAAATGTTTCTCGAACCTCAACCAAGCATGAAATGCGTCGAGTCGTGTCCGGGTCATGGCCGTGTTAGGCCGGGTGTGTTTCGTTCTAAGAGTCTAGAACACGACCTTGTTGGGTCACCCAAGCTCACCTCTTGGGCCTTGAGTCATGTTGGTCGGCCTTTTGGTCTAGGATAGTCCACAAAAACGCCCAAGCTAGGCCATTTAGGGCGTTTCACCCGAACCTATGGGCTATGTTAGTCCAATCACGGGTTTGGCCACACCGAGTCCGGTTTATAACCGATTTATGACAGTTTGAGTCATGTCGTTTTGTCGAGTCTAAAATGAACCAAGGTCTAGATCCAACCGTGAGTCGAACCTCTGGTTAGTCAATCTCAAGTCGAGTCTTTGTTTGAGTCAAGTTGGGGTCGTGTCCTTAAGTGTGCAGGGGCTCTTACTTTAAATATTGACTCAGTACGGGGTTTTCTTGTAGAAAGGCCGCAAAAAACCCGACGTTAAGCAATGGAAGATGCTGTTAACAAGCTTACTGAGGCCGTGAACCTCATGATGACCCGAATAGATGCAATCGAATCTAAGCTGGGTGAAGATTCCCCTCCACCACTGACTGATCTGGAAAAACGGTTCAAGTTCATCGAAGACCGTTTGAAACTCTCCCAGGGGAAGAACATTCACTATGAGAATGCTAGGGCCTATGCCCCAATTCAGGATAAGTTGCCCACGAACATGGTACTCACCGATATCCCAAAGTTTAAGGGCACGAAGATCCATCCACCATGTTAAGGCCTATAAGGGGTACTTAGAAGGGAGTGCCTGCGACATGCTCTCACGAAATTTTCGCTCAATCTCTGGATGAACACCCGAAGGCGTGGTTCTACAATCTGGACCTTAAGAACTTCCCCACTTTCGAAGATATTACGGTTGAGTTACGTAAGCACTATCTTTGATAATGTCGAGATTCAAACCAACATAAGAACATTGGAGGTGATGACACGAAAAGAAAAGGAAGGCTTTACTTGAATTCCTTGCAAGATGGCGCGGCCGAAAGCGTGAAGTTAGCCAAGAAGCTTGTGAAATTTGAAATGGTAGATAAGTTCGTCAAGAATCTACGACCTATTTACCGTAATGCTCTAAAATACCAGAATTTTGGCTCTTTCAAAGAATTGATAAGAATCGGGATAAAGGTAGAAGATGATGTCATAAGGGCAGAGGTTGAAAAGACGAAAGGGTACCAAGGGGCCTCATCGTCTAAGGGCAAAGCCCAAAGAACGACCCATATTGATGAAGCCATCAATCTCTTAGAAGGGCAATCGAAGAAGTCGCTGCGCCAAACACCTAGGGCATTCACCGATATCGGATGCACTTATACATACGCTCTCCAAAGGCTCATAGCCCAAGGAAAGCTGAAGCCTATTGGTCCAACTCCGGACCCTCCCGCTGATCAACAAGGTAAATGGTATAAACCAAATGCCTCTCGTGCCTTTCATCAAGGGAAAGGCCATGATATCTTGAAAGGTGCTATCGATCAAGCACGAAATCAAGACATGATTGAGAACGGAACGCTCCCAATCCCGGTTGTCAAACCCAATAACATCACCAATCCATTTGGCGATCACGCCAACGTTGTTTCTGTCGAAGACAATGTCGATTACTCCCATCTTATCTGCCCATGTCACTTGAAAGGGGTGTTTATTGGGAAAATATTTGTGGATTGCTTTGAATTCTTGCCAAACCCGAAGAATGAAATTCAAGTCGGGAGTCTTGCTTTAGAATGTACTCCTCTCATTAACAAAGTTAATAAAAGACAATTCGGTTCACCAACCTTCATCACTGGCGTAGATCCTCAGAGGACTACCTCGGGATGGAGGCAGACCGTCGAAGGGATCAAGGACAAGAGTCGAGCATCTAATTTGACAGCTGAACAAGGGAAAGCTCATGACCAGATTTGAAATTATGAGTCGGGATCTGTTTTTTTATCTTAGTCGAGTCGAGTCTAGGATTTTCTTTTCTTGAAGTTGAGTCGTTTGTTCCGCGATGACCTAGGGTGTGTCCTAGGAATCGTTCCTTCGAGTCTGTTAAGCATTTGTCTTTCCAATAAAAAGTTCCAGTTTCGTTTCCAAATATGTCTTGTTTCCAATCCTCAATCATTCCGAAACATGATAAAATGCACAACACACTCAAAGGCATCCCTGGGGTGGAAATATGTCCCGTTTCAAAATGTAAGGTACAATAGGATTCCGTGTTTGATTCCTTTACCTATTCCATGTCTGGTGGTAGAAAACCTCCATCTGAACCAATGTTTGTGGCAAGCTTTTAGATGATTCTATGACAAACCCGGACTAGCTCCTTGTTTCCCCTATCGATGACGGAAGGCTAGCCTTTTCCCCCAACAAAATCATCCCATCTCGAAGAGAGAAGATATCAACCCGTTCTAACAAGGAATTGTTAGTTCCTACCCAAATTAGTTGGCGAAGCCCAGTTTTCAAGGTGTATCCATTTATGACTAAGAGAATGAATAGAAGATCATTTTCAAAGAGAGAAAAAAGATGAAAAAGAATGAAAAATGAGAAAAAGAGAAAAATTGGAAAAATGAAAAAAAAAAATGAAAAAAAGATGAAAGAAAAAGAAAAAAAGAAAAAAGATGTTGAAGTCATTGCAGAATGCTTTTGGTTGAATGTCGAAGTTACGGGCTTGAAAAATCAAGTCAAGTACCCATAGTTGAAGTTCAATGGGCGAAGCCCAAAAGCTTAAGTAGTAACCTCTTTACCCTCTAAGTCCTTCCTGAGACAATTACAAAGGGATAGTCGGGAATTTTGAGAATTATTCCGCTTGTGTTGTTACACCCAGCCTTTAGGGTCCAGACATGGAAATTTGAACCCACATTATTTTTCAACCCATTTGCACTCGTGGTTCATCAAACTCGAGACACCCATTCCAACCACATCAGCAGCCATAGCCCTTGGCCTTAGCACCACAAAACAAACCTTCAGAATGATGGTTAATCCTTCCAACTTGTTATTACCAAGCTCCACATCCCAAAAGATCCAAGCCTTTTACACCTAACCCCAAACACGAGATTTAACGGTACTTTACAGGCTAGAATGGGATATGACATGATACCTTAGGTGAAACCTTCGAGTGTGTACACACAATCAAAATGCCATGTTTATGCACCAGGATCGAACTACGTCGGATTTGATTTCGCTCCACGCGAATACGTAGGCAGTCCTTCAGAATAAGGGATTCAATCCACTCATCAACCAAGTTGTCATCTTGTCGGTTTAAATCGGGGTCTTAACCAAGTCCAAATGAAGCCACCTTTGTTTGAGTCGGTCTTAGCACTCGATGTAGGCTAGGATGAGGATATAGGTTCAGATGAATAGTATCGAGTCTCAGAATGAGCTTTATCGAACGGTTTAGGCAAAGATGCTGAGTCAGATAGATGTAGGTTTTTGTTGGGAACAGAAAATATGAAAAACCCGCTGAAAAGAAAGAAGGCGTGGAAGAAAATTAGTAAAAGCCCGCTGAAAAGAAAGAAGGCGGTGGCAAGAAATGATGAATACTCGCTGAAAAGAAAGGAGGCGAGGAGAAGAGTGGCAGAATGTTCCCAACAAGAGTGATGTGTGATGTCTAAGTGTTCTCATAAAATCAGTCTGTGTTTAGTTTCTGGGCGAAGCCAACGTTGTTGCTCTGTGATTTTAATCCACCTTGTCAATGCCAAGTGATCTTGATTCTCGTGTGCCCTCGGGAGCACGCCCATGACATACGATATCGACATCCCAAGTCGACGACCTTGTGATTCCCATTTGCCATCTTTTGGCGCCAGAACGGCCAATTTACCTTTCTACCTCCAACAAGTCAATAATTGAATTAAAACTCGTGCACACTTACGGT